>NW_013952636.1:663499-677097 GCF_001266775.1 Austrofundulus limnaeus
GCATACAATAAATAAATAAATAAATAAATAAATAAATAAATAAATAAATAAATAAATCAACAGTGTGATTTCAGCTTTCATGCAATAAATACACACTTCCTGCTTACATTCCTGAATAATGTTAGTGTTTGTGTGGATTGTGGGAAAAACATTGTCTTCGTGACACCTTCATGAGATGAAGTTGAAAATAGGTGTGGCTCAGCTAACGGACAAAAGAAGCCCGAGGCCTCTTTTCAGTTTCCACTACAAATCTTCATTCTTTGTCCTTTGTGGTGAATCTGTTAAAAACATTTCTTATGAAGGGTGTATTTCATTTGTTGACACAACAGTTTGTCTATGAAAAAGTTTATTATTTCTCTGATAAATTTAATTTATTTAATTGTCATCATATTTAATAAAGCTGTAGAGCTAATTTTCACTGAACAGGGACAGTTTGCATGGTTGCTAAGACTTAAACCTTAAAGCTCACTATTTGCATGAAAGCTTGTTTGAAATTAATTATGGCATAATTCAAAAAATGTCTGTAAGTTTTGCACATGTGATTATATAGTGTAATCGTCATTAATACATAATAATCTATAATTATATAGATTAAAATGCACGTATACTGTAATAAATTGATTATGCATGTGCAGCTTATTAGATGACCTTTCAAGCATTTTATGTTTGAGTAAATTCCCAGCATAAGTTAACAATATTTAAAAACATAGGAGGTAGAATGGGTTGTAAAGAGACGAGGAGCAGGGTTACTGAGGGCTTTGATGAGGAGGTGAGGAGCAGGATTTTATAGGATTTTATAGTTTATGACAGGTGGAAGGGGGCAAGCAGCTGAGTTTTGGACCGGTTGGAGTTTATGGATGGATTTTGCAGGTAAACTGAAAAGAAAGGAGTTACAATAATCAAAACGCGATGTGACTAAAGAGGGAACCAGAACAACCAAACTGCTGGATGAGAGGGATGGAGACGAGCGATGTTACAGAGGGCTGAATGAGATTTAAATGATAACGTGTTGTTCAGAATGACGCAGACTCTTAACCCTGGGGGGATGGACAAACTGAGATGCTGTCGTTGAGAATAGAAAGGTTACTGTTTTTTGCAACAGTGGATTTAGTTCCAATGAAGATAAATTTGTTTTGTTGCTGTTTAGTTTGAGTAAGTTGCCGTCGAACCTTTGTGATTTAGATTTCAAGAATATCATTAAATCACTGTAGTCAGGATGGTTGATCAGTGCTTCCAGTGAAGAAACACTGAAAACAACTCTTCAGAAGTGAATGAGGTGTTTAGTAATAATTACTCTACCGTCCATAATCACTCTGCTGCAGGAGAACACTGGTGAACCATAAGCCTGTCTGCTCCTGCTGTGATTAAATGCTGCCCTCTAGTGAAACCTTTTTACTTAACATGTTTGACATGAACAAACTGATCAAGTATATCTGACCCACAACCCACAACAACCCACTGCTTTATTCTAACTTTAACCCCTCAACAAACCCAGAATAGACACACAGAAAAAAGGGATCTAATGGTGATGTTTCAGATCCTTTGCTGAGGATGTTTATTAAAATTCTAATAAACCTGAAGATGCTGCTTACTTAAAAAAAGGTAATAGTTTTAACAGTGTTGATGTTTGAACTCTTGGACGAGACCCTGATTAACACCCATCAGTTTGTGTCGTGCCTTTGATCCCCTTTTCTGAACTGTTTCAGTCGTTTGACTAATTCAGAGGGAAAAATCAGGATACCAAAACAAACAAAAAAAAAATCTTATCTTCACTTGTGCCTTCTAAGTAGCCAAACGCACACAAAAAAACAAACAAAAACATTAAAAAAAAACCTACAGAAAATCAGCAGATCTACTAGTTTAGTTTATTAACATTTATAATTTCTTTAAAAATAAAAAATAATGTCTATGTTCAATAAAAAATACAAATCACAAATAAAATGAAAGGCCATGGAAAGAAGAAAAAAATATTCTATCTGCCCCTTTTTCCCAAAAAATAAATTCAAACAATAATAAAAACAAAACAAAAACATCAAATCCTTGTCGGACAGCAATTCATATGGATAGATAGACTTTGTTATCTCAGACTAAATAATTGCCCATATCATTAAAAAATAATAAAATAAAACAAAACATCAAGAGAAAGTGAATAAAAAGACATACACATTATACTATTACATATTTCTCTAACAAACTGACTTTTGTCATACTAGAACAGTTTTAAGTGGAAATGATCTGTAATGTCCTGATCACAAATTATATGCACAAAGTATTGGTTTAGCTGAAAGTTAGTGTAAACTTTAACTTTATTAAGACATTAATTTATCACAAACTTGTTGGTGTTTGCTCTGAAAAACCTTTTATTATTATTATTATTATTATTATTATTATTATTATTTCTGTAGGACAGTGATGGCATTTGGGGGAAAGGTGAAAAGCTCGCCCTCTGGAGGTTTCACAACAGAAACATCATTTAAAGTTTAAACAGGTCACAAAGTTGGACTTTTAGATAAATCTTTATTTGTCCCTCCCAAAGGGGATATCCACAATTCTTTACAAAACCAAACTGGCCTTTTGACATATTTTAACAGATTTTAAACAGTGTTTATGAATTTTACTTGTATTTCTGCAAAACTTTCAAAATATAAAAAGGTCACAATGAAATAAAAAAAGTAGAAAGAAAACATGAATACATGAATACATGACACAAGTAGAAAATAAAATATGCAGCACGTCTGTGACTAAATCCAGTTAAACTTCAGGATCACGTCTCTGGATTTATAAAGTTGACATCATCATTTTCCACAAACATTTCTCCCAGTTCTGTCCTGAGGTGGATCAGGGGATTAAAAAAGGTAAAATCAAAAAAAGAATTCTCTTTTTGTTCTGAAACATTTCACAGTTGGCACAATCAGATGATCCATTCGCATCAATTAAAAAAATTCAAATAAAATCAAATAAAAACAGTTTGGTTTTCATTTAAATGACAACACTGTACATGCAGTAGAATCCAGTGGTTCAGGTCGTGTGAAATATACAGAATGAACACATTTCTGGTTTAACTTCTTTGTGTTTTCTTAGAACTACAAATGCAACAAACGTTCTTTCACAAGAAGCTATATAATTTTACTCTCACTCCCTGTGAAGAGATTACGTTGTTTTATTTTTTTTTCCCACAGCTCTGGTTTCGATGTTCTTGCATTTTGTTCTCAACACATCATCTGAGCAGAACGTTTTATTTCTCGGTGGTGTCCGAGAGGTTTTGTGGGATTTATCACCTAAAGTGGGCTTGTGGATTTTAAGAGAACATGTTTCCCATTTCCCCCACTAATGAAGTTTATACAAGGAAAGGTTTTAAAGGAAGTATATCTTTTAAGGTATATAAAAGCATGCAAATATGTAACTCATGGAAAGAGGGAGTCCAAAGGCACAGAGGAGACATCAGTGACATCAGCTTTAAAACAGATTTGCAAAGGGTGGTGACACTGGAGATGATCAGTCCTGCAGTGGGAGGGGCTTCTGAGGACTCCCCAGGAGTTCTGCGGTTAGGTTTCTCAGGAAGAATGAAATGTTGACGCCAAAACAAAGTTGACCGCTCACACAAACTAACAAATTTCGCAGTTCTTACTGACATAAGATAGTCCTACATGGCAGTCTGGCAAGGATTCTTAGGGTCAAAGGTCATGATCTCCATGTGGATGAGACCTGATCGGGGAGAAAAAAAATGGAGAGCAGCTTTTAAAATTCTGCTGTAAAAATATCCACACCAAATGCATCTTTGGCATGATTCAAGATTCAAACGGACATAAGTCCAGCAGCCATACTCACTTTTCCATTCGCCGACATCGAGCTCCATGTTCTCAAAGGAGTCGTCATAAGGACCCGAGTCCGGTTCACTTCCTGGGTCATGGTATTCATCCAGAAACGGGTGGGACAGGCACTGTTTGGCCGTCAGCCTCTTCTCTGGGTCCAGCAGTAACATCCCCTCCAGAAGATTTACAGCTGGAAGCATCAAAACCCAAAAGCACCACTTAGTTTTTGTGCCGTTCTGACAGAAAACTATTTCTTTTCAAAACGCACCGTTTGCATCCATCGTCTCAAACACTTGCTTGAAATTCTTCTTTCTTTGTGGAGGGAGACCTTTCACGTACGTTTGGGCCTGAAAAAAATAAGGGTTCCACTTATTATTATGAGGATGGAAAATGAACAAGTTACAGCATTTCTGTGATATATCAGAGCGCTAACTGGTAATGAATAAAGCATGCAGGCTGGAGGAACCTCACATCTTTACTCTGCATCTTCTGCACCAGGGAGGAGTCTGGTGTTCCTGTCAGGTGGAGGATCTTCTGCAGCTGATCAATACCTGAACACGCCGGTTAAGGAAACATGGCGAACACCAGGATGTCGTTTCAAATGCACAGTGCAATGTTTCGCATTTTTATTCAAGATGGAACAAAGTAAACATATCAAATGTAGGATTTGTGAAGATATCTGAGCCCATGCAGAAACGTCCACAGGGTCAGACCTGGTTTTATTTAATGCAGAGGGCCCCCGAGGGTCCGAAGATCACAATCATCAAGTAACTCTCAGCTTTGCTTTTAAAGCTTAAAGATTTCTTCAGATTCTAGAAATCTTTTTGATATTTCAAGCCTTTCTTCTACCTATCATCCAAAATAAAAAGGAATTATGAATGCAATCGACACTATTTTTTCCACAACGCAACTGAAGCGAGGGGAGCGCAGCTGTCCCAGTGGAATGGTGGCGGCTGGTCGGGTCGCTGGTTCTTGGGGTTGGAACCTTATCTGTTTGGCGCCGCTTTCCACTGAAGATGTGAAGATTTGTACATATTTGGATTAATGATAAATGGATTCCTGCTGATAGGCTGTGGAGGAGTTCTGGCTTATTGGAAAATGAAAGCGATTCTGACAGCAGTCCGGGCCTGTGAGAAGCTGTCAGGAACCTTGGACGGAATCTGCCGTACTGGAAACGCACAGACTCAGATGCTGGGGGATATAAGTCGCAAAGTGGACGTGATTCTGACGAGAATCGCAGTTCAGCAGCGTGCCCGTGAAGAGTAGGATTACACCTGGGTGAAGTTTCAGACAGAAAGAGGTGATGAAATTTGGAACATTCAGCATTTTTTCGCCATTACAGAAATGCAGTTAAGACTGTAAAGCAGCAAGAAATTCAAGGCTGTTTGTCCCAAAACAATTATGTTTATCTTTCGGATCCCTGCAGCTGCTGACCTTAGCGCTCGGCAGTTAATAAAACTTCTCTGGATGACATGAGAACAAAGGTTTGTTCCCCCATTCCCTCCCCCGTATCATCCATGGGTGGACCAGTCCGAAGGCCACGGTGGTGGTGACAGAAAACTGACTGATGAACTGAACTTGGGTTGATACCAAACGGTTTTGTACTCTGTAGGTCTCTGATTGGTTCCAGCACAGAGTATTAACCTGAAACATCAACGGCTCTGCTGCATCCCACCCCACCATCTGTTTGACCCCCCCCCCCCCAGCTGCCTTGCACTGAGCGAGTGGTTTTTTTTTTTTTAGCATATGCTTCTGTGTTTATGTGTAAACATAGGATTGGAGCATCTTTTTTTTTAACTCATCTTTCCTATTGTGTGTATTCCAAGTTGCAAAAGGTAGTGCGACCATGTTGCGAAAGACCTGGGCATCTGTTCTCCACGATGTTTGTTATGTATGTGTAATAAGAATGGGTGTTCTTAACTGCAAGTTCCTAGTCTGTGTATTCACTGACAATGGCAATAAAACTGATTCTGATTTTTCCCACAGGTCTTTTTATTTCCCTGTGTTGTTTTTACATTACCTTATGCATTTCTGCCTCATTATGTAAATAAGATGGGCAGAGCTTCTTGGGTCAGCTCCTCTCCTATTGGTCAACAGACAGGAAGGAGCAGGAGCCATGTGCAGATCGACTGTGCATGCTTGTGCTACCTCAGCTTAGCTTAAATTATAGGTTTAGCTTAAAACAGGAGTGAGAAACTAGCAGCCCGTGGGCCATGTGGCCCTCTAGTGACTTCTGTCCAGCCCACCAAAAGAAAAATATTATTTTACATTTTTTAATTTAAAAAAAGCATCAAAGTAGCTCTTTGATGAGTCATCAATGTCAATTTAATTATAAAACATGAGGTAAAGTTCTCCTTTTATAATTTAATTGGTGCATTTTAAGTGTATTCAATTATTTTTGGTGCTTTTACATATTTCTGCTTTTACGTCACATTATGTCAGTTTTGTTCCTCCATACTTATGAACCCCTGGTCATCCTTTCTTCTAAGGGATTCAGCCTATCTAAAACACTTTTTATGCCCAGTTTTGTTATTAATGGGTCTTAAAATGTGGATACTGTCATGTCCTGGGAAAAGCACCTGACCTGTGATCATTTCAGCCAGAATGCAAGCGGCTGACCAAACATCCACTGTAAGACAAACAGGAGGAGAATTTTGTTAATAAAAGCACATTGAAATGTTGTGTTCAGGATTACAGGCGTAACGTTGGTACCTGTCTGACTGTAGTGCATCCAGTTGAAAATGACCTCTGGTGCTCTGTACCAACGTGTCACAACATAACCCGTCATCTCACTCTCTGTTTGCCTTGCCAAACCAAAATCCAGAATCTGAGGAAAATTGCAGTGTTGAAACATGTGATATGCATTCCTTTACTGCATTTTATCAAATTTTTTTATTGCTTTCAAGTGCAGACACGAGAGACAAAATGCTGAGTTTACCGTATTTACCTTTAAATCACAGTTCTCACTCACAGCAAGGTTACCAGGCTTCAGATCCTGAGACACAAAGCCACATTTTTGAGCTTAAACAACAACAAATGCTTTTGTTTTACTTTTTTGCTGGATGTGACACAAATCACTGATGAGTGTGTGGTGTGGTGTTAAATGATGTACAAACCCGATGAATGATCCCTGCAGAGTGGATGTACTGCAGAAAAGAAGACAGATTTCAGTGCAGAATGAAACAACAGGAGATAAGACACTCCTACTGCTTTATGGCAGTCACACACTGTAAATAAACAACCCCAGCTACAAGTGATTGTCAGCAATATTTTGCACATTTTCCAGTTGAGTACACTTGGAAAAAAGTCATGCAACAAACGTAAACATCTTAAAACAATTGCTGCCAGTTCAAACACATGATATTTATGTAAAGCTTGCCAAGTTTTCCTGTTTGAGTCGTGCTTTTCGTTTCATTTCCTCTGAGAACTGTTGGTTATATACTGACTAATAGTGGCTGGAAAGAATAAATAAGGGTGAGGCAGTGAGACATCCAGGACGTGTACTTTTTAAACTTCTCTAACCTTTTTTAAGCACTCTCAGACTTTAGTTCATAGAAGGGAAATTGAATTTATTGGTCCTTAAAATGTGGGGTTAAGTATCAGAAGAAAACACCCAACAAGCTGCCTCCGTATGCCTCGTCTTTGTTGTTTCAAACCCCTGATTTTCAGATGACCTCACCTGTGAACCAACTGGTTAAAACATGTCCACCAGGTGTGCAAATGAGTGTCTAACTGAAAACACACATGTCACTTACAAACCCAATTCCAAAACTGTTGGAATGCTGTGTCAAAAATTGAAAAAAAAAAGTTGTTCTAGGGAGATTTACTAAATAAAGCATCTCTTCTTCTGAACAACAACCAGCTGATGGAGATCCCTGAGATTTAAAATTGTTCAGTGAGCAGTTAAGCTTTACAGGAAATCATTGTTTCTGTGGCTTTTTAACTAAAACGTGGTATGAGGGCCAAAATTATTGTGCAACCAGTGGTTGCTACAGCCTTGTAGCAGGAGACAATATCTATTCCTAAGCCAGCTATTGATCTGATAGGCCGGCACCAATAACTGAGCAACTGGAACTGGTAACTGAGAAGCCAGCACTGGCGTTAGCATTGGAGAGGCTAGCAACTAGCACGGATAAGCTGGCGTTAGCATTGTAGAGGCTAGCAACTAGCACGGATAAGCTGGCGTTAGCATCGGAGAGGATAGCGACTAGCATGGATAAGCTGGCATTAGCAATGGAGTTGCTAACCTCGCCAATGCTAACTCAAATGAATAGTCTCCTTCTCATTTGCCAGCGCCGGCCTCTCAGTTACCGGTGCCAACCTGTCGTTAATCAGATCAATAGCTGGCTAATGAACAGAGATCATTTTGGCCCTCATAGCGTGCCATATTTAACATCTTTTCTGCTCTGATTTTGTGCAGGACCTTTATAGGCCTACCAAGAAACAGCTACGTGGTTCTTGGAAGGCAATGTTTGTTTTTATTCTATTTTATGCATGTTTGATCTTGCCCTGCAGCCATCTTTTGTTAAAGAGACTCAGTTAGAACTTGTTACATGTTGAACTTGAGAAAAGAAGCCATTCCTGGTCAGATTACAGTTCAGATATTTAGAGCTTGAAAAAAATTGTTTGTTTTTCCCAGAATCAGGACAAATGCAGTCATGATACTGAGAAAGTTTTTAAAAGGAGTTCATCACTTTGGCTAAAAAGTTCTTTGCTTAAACCTACACACTGTCTGCCTTAAGTGGGTTCAGATTTAAACTAAGATGCTGAACAATGTACTCTGTCATCTGGTCCGCCCCACCACCCTTATTTTCATTGTTTCAGGGAACATGTGGGTCCCAAACCAGCACAGAGGCATAATCTTTTTTATCATGACCTGAGCTGGGAAAGCTCACACTCTGTATTTTCCTACCTTCAGTTATTATGTTTTAGTATAAGTCTCAGAATCTCTCACCTTCAGGCCTCTCATAAGCTGGTAAAAGAGGTATGTGATGATGCGATCGCTGAGCCTCTTCTTCTTCATGATGTGGCTCAAGTCTTGGGCTACAAACGGCATCACCAAGTAACTGAAGATAGGCAAAACACCATGCTAATAAACATGTCACTATAATGTATTTCCTGAAATTTACTGAAGAAATTGAGTTGGTAAAGTTGGGGAAAAAAGCAGAAGATTAGCAAAAATACAAAGGCAGCAAAATGCTAAAAAATAGAAAAGATATGTTGAATCAAGAAGCAATAATAAAATTAAAAACAGCAAAGCACAGAATCTCAGCTGCGACACCAAGTCGAAGAACGTCGATCTCGGCTTACAAGGTTTGGAATTTCTCCAGCGTTGAGTCGGGCGTGAAGACATCGAGAAGGCAGATCACCTTTAAAACAAGTTTTACATTTCAATCAAATACTTCATTATGAAAAGTGGGAAATAATTCAACTGTGTTTGTTTTGTATTATCTGTTAAAATAACCACTTTATAGAAAGTCTCATAAAGTAGAAAAGCTGATTCAAGATGGCTGCCACAGTCAACAGATACAAAAATGGCTGACACATATCGAGCTAATATTTGGTATCCGTCCGTCCGTCAGTTTTCTTCCGCTTATCCGGGGTTGGTTTGTGGGGGCAGCAGCCTAAGCAGAGAGACCCAGACTTCCCTCTCCCCAGCCACTTGGGCCAGCTCCTCTGGGGGAATCCCAAGGTGTTCCCAGGCCAGCCAAGAGACATAGTCCCTCCAGCGTGTCCTGGGTCTTCCTCTGGGCCTCCTCCCAGTGGGACGTGCCCAGAACACCTCACCAGGGAGGCGTCCAGGAGGCATCCTAACCAGATGAACCACCTCAACTGGCTCCTCTCGATGTGGAGGAGCAGCGGCTCTACTCTGAGTCCCTCCTGGATGACTGATCTTCTCAGCCTACCTCTAAGGGAGAGCCCAGACACCCTGCRGAGGAAACTCATTTCAGCCGCTTGAATCCGCGATCTCATTCTTTCGGTCACTACCCAAAGCTTCTGACCAAAGATGAGGGTAGGAATGTAGATCGACCGGTAAATCGAGAGCTTTACCTTCTGGCTCAGCTCCTGCTTCATCACGACAGACCGGTACAGCTCCCGCATCACTGCAGATGCAGCACCAATCCACCTGTCAATCTCCCGCTCCATTCTTCCCTCATTCATGAACAAGACCCGGAGATACTTAAACTCCTCCACTTAGGGCAGGACCTCCTCCCTGACCCGGAGAAGGCACTCTGCCCTTTTCCGGCTCAAGACCATGGCCTCGGATTTGGAGGCACTGATCCTCATCCCAACCGCTTCACACTCAGCTGTGATCCGCTCCAGCGAGAGCTGGAGATCATGATCTGATGAAGCCAATAGGACATCATCTGCAAAAAGCAGAGATGTGATCCTAAGGCCACCAAAACAGATCCCTTCAACACCTTGGCTGCGCCAGAATCGGTGACAAAGGGCAACCTTGGCAGAGTCCAACTCTCACCGGAAACTAGTCCATCTTACTACCGGCAATGCGGACCAAGCTCAGGCTCCTTCCCCACCAGAGAGGTGACATTCCACGTCCCTAGTGCCAGCTTCTGTAGCCGAGGATCAGACCGCCAAGCTCCTCGCCTTTGACCACTGCCCAACACACAATGCACTCGACCCCTACGGCCCCTCCCACATATTTGGTATCATTGTGGTAAAAAGTGCTCACGGCAGAAGGTTCCAATGTATTTGATTCTCACATTTTCATGCTGTATGTGGCGAAGAAGGCGGAGCTCCCTGTACGCCCGCTTTGCAAGGATGAGAGACTGAAACGGCCGGTACAGCTTCTTGATGGCCACCTTCTCTTTGGTCCTCTGGTCGATGGCAGAGCTAAAAGAGATCCAACACGTGATTAAATCACAGCTTATTGACAGGACACACAGCGGCTAATGTGACTCTTGTTACAGTAAAGAGTGTCCGAAATTAAGATTTCAAAATAAGAGTTATGGGAAAACAGGGGTTGACTTGTCACTCTCAGACTGGAGATTTATTTGTGATTCCTATAGGTTTCATTTATCAAGCACTTCACTATTAACACACTTTTTTTTTTTTTTTTGCTTTTCTTCCCATAGAAACACAGAGACCAATCCTTCTGTGCTCCTTCCCTGTCCTCTCAAACCCTAGCTGGTTGATGGCCGCCCATGGTTCTTTTGCGCCAAACATAGATTTGAAATTTGACACCTTTTACTAATTGGCATAGAATAGTTAGCTTAGTTTATGATGGTATCACTGATAACATGTTCTTTCAGTGGTTCTCATTAAACTGAAGTGTTGCCCAGACATCCTGGATTCCTGCTCTTCTTTCATGATGGTGGTGAAGATTCTTGTCATTTTGCAGGACCTGTGTTGACTTGCTGACTTGCCTCAGGCAAAAAGTATCTTAGCAGACATGTTGAGCCTCTTGCTTCGCCTGCTACATATTCCTGCACTGGAAGGCTCAATTTTATCCACACAGCCTATAAAATAATATTTTGTATTGTCAATAAACTTAACATTGTAGCTTCTAGTCAAGCCTGAACAGCAATTTGTTCATTATGAATCACAACTGTATACATTTTGGATTTTATGCGTCCTAAACTAAGACAGGTTTATTTATGTTTTTATTTTATTTATTTATTTATTTATTTTTTAACCATAGACTTAAATAGTGTTTATGGGATGTAAGAGAATAAAAACAGGTTTGTAATTAAAAGATAAAATCTACATATTTATATTTTGAAAGTTGCCGAAGTGAGAATAATCTGCGGTACTTTCCTCGCAGGTTTAGCCGACGTCCAGCGCTCCCTGCCCAGGTAAACTCACCACACAGTCCCGTAGGCTCCAGAGCCGATCGGCTTCAGCGTCACGTATCTGTCCGGGACGTCCCACGTCGTCTTCTGGATCTCCAGTCTGTGATAACCCGGTCTGACGGGAGAGTCTTTCATCGGAGACTGCATGTTTTATTTCAGTTTGCTGTGGGAGTTTTTATTTTTATTTTTATTTATTCTTTTTAACCAAACGAGTTCTTGTGACAGCTGCTTTTCTACCTGACAGGTGAGCTCCAGCGCCGAAGGTAAGAGCTGTGGAGCCACGCCCCCGTTCCCTCACCGCCTGCCTCCTTCTTTTTGTAGATTTATTTTTTACAACAGACTGAAGTGGTATGGAAGCCATTTCACCCTCTGACCCCTAAAAAAGCCCCTCTTAGTCATTAATATTATACAATTTTAAGATATCTGAGAATTATTTCATAATTTTATTTGTTTTATTATAAAGTTTATTCATTTAAAACAAAACAACATAAATTCAATATTAAATAAAAATACAAATCATGAACCAAATGAAAGGCAGCAGCAGAAGAAAACAATCTTGTGATTTCTGCCCCTTTTTCTCAAATAAATAAATTCAATCAAAAATAATCTTCAATTTACAAAAACGTACAAAGGATAAAAGAAAAACAATGAAGGTTTTATTCCTTCTTGAGCAACAATTCGTACATTATACCCATACATATTTCTCCAACAAATTAAACTTTATCATTCTCTTAAATATACACAGTTTTTACGTCATCTCCCAGCTTATTCCATAAATTAATTCCAGTACTCTGTTCCCTCAAACTGGTTCTAATTTTAGGTCTCACAAACATTTCTATGCCCTTCAGATTGCAGCTCTCTCTTTTGGATGTTTGTACATTTTTATGGGCCATAACTGACAAAATATATTCAACCAAATCAGAGAATTTCTATAACTTCAACTGATGGAACAATGAATTTGATGGGTGACTAAAGTTTTCTGGTAATAATTCTTATTTATAGCTCTTTTCTGTAAAAAATTAAAACAGGATTTGGTATTATTTTACATGCTTTTCCCCAAACATCAACATAATATATTATGTGTGGAACAATTATTGCATACAACATAAACAGTGCTTTATCATTAAATAAGTCCTTACTTTGCACAATATTGCAATGGATTTGGCTATTTTGTTCTTAAATGATTTATGTGAGGTCTCCATGTCAGTTTTTCATCAATGATGACACCCAGAAACTTCACCTCACTGACTCTACAGATCTCAATACCATCAATTCTAAATGGAACATCAACAGTTTTCTTTCTACTAAATATCAAATAATTAGTCTTATCTAAATTTAATGATAATTTATTAAGTTTAAACCTGATGTGCATTTTAGCAAATTCTGTTTGCATCATTACCAACATCCGTTCTATATTTTTTACCAAAACAAAAATAATCTGCAAATGAAACACATTTGAACAAGTCTGACACATTTACTAAATCATTCACATATAAAATAAACGACTTAGGTTCAAGTACAGAACCTTGAGGAACTCCACATGTGATATTACTCAATTCAGATCTTGCATCATTTATTTGTACAAACTATCCTTTAAATGACTAGACACCCACTGTAGTGCTGGTCCTCTAATACCATATTTGTTCAATTTTTCAAGAAGAATACTGTAGTTAGTCATGTCAAAAGCTTTCTTCAAGTCAACATAAATACTAGCACAGTATTGTTTTTGATCAACAGCAGTTTTTATTTTAAGTTAGTTTAATTTTAAATCACAAAAATGAAACAATAGTTCATACTTAGTAATTATTACATCTTAATTAAAACTTATTTCTTATAAAAATCTTTTTTGAAATGTTTATTTTATAAAATAGCTGGTATGATTATTCATTTATTTATTTATTTGTATTTTTACACCCCCTATTGCCACTGTTGGCTTTTTTAACCAGGCTGCAGTTGTTCCAAATATGTTGTACCT
>NW_013952636.1:678309-679551 GCF_001266775.1 Austrofundulus limnaeus
TCGGGCTTGGACCCCTAAATATCAAGTTCAAAACAACAACAACAACAACAACAACCTCTACTTGTTCTACGTGTTTTTACAATCTGTAAAAGATGTTTCAAACTCGTGCTCTGTGTCATATTTTGGACTTTGACACTTCCTCAGGTTGTTTATCAATTTGAAGGTCGCGGGTTCGATCCCCTGCCCTGTGAACATGTTTGTTCTCAAACTTCATTGAACAGAGCAATGTTACCTGAAAATAATACAACGAGAGTTACAAACGTTTAGTCCTAAATAATGAATAAATAAAAATAAATTGTCAAAGGATATTGGAAACATTGCTGCCATCAAACCAGCAGAGGGCAGTGTCACCTTAATGAAGGCTAGCGCAAATCTAAAAGAAAAAAAGTTTCCACTGTTTGAGTCAAAGTACATTATTTTGATTAAGACATATATAAAAAATTGCAAGACAATAATCGATGTATGCTGTTCAGAACATCTATTTATAATCTTTGATTTATCTATTTAACATGCTGATCAGAAACATGGTGGACCAGCCAGCAGGCACAAAACTGTTCTCCCTCAGCAGGGAAGGATATTTAAAATAAGGCATTATGAAAAGCCACAGAGACAGGTTTAATGAGTTATACTTTTACATTTTAATAAGACAGTATTTTAATATTCAGACAGTATTTTAATACTCGGACAGTTCAGCGTGCAGCCGGCTGCGAAATCAAGAAGGTCAAGTCAACAGAAACAAAGATAAAAGTTCCCGTGGAATTTCAAAATAAAATTAAATAAAACAGGCCGCTAACACGTTGGTTTAATCTAATCCATGTGGAAAAACGTTTTTTTTTTTTTAATTAATCCAACTCTCGTATTTCTATAGATATTAAATCACATTAAAATATAAACTCAAACTTTGAGGACTTTGTTAATTAGTTAAATTATTTGTTTTCACAAGTTAACTCAACAATTACTAAACAGTCTTACTTATAAATATTTATGGTTATGAGAAGAGAAGTGAAATGGAATGGAATATTTACTAAACAATTTTATGAAATGTTTGCTTTGTCAACATAAACTTTGCTAAAGCTAAGCATATTTTAAAAAAATGGTTCAGGGGAAATAAAAAGTCTTTATTTTATAGGAAAATATTTCTAAATAAGGTTAAACATTTGGTAGGTATAAAAGATGCATAGTCCAAAAATCATATTGAATGTTATAAAATACTACTACTACTACTACTACTACTACTACTAC
>NW_013952636.1:680255-681729 GCF_001266775.1 Austrofundulus limnaeus
CTCAAACCAACGTTCCTCTCTGTCAAGAATGAGAACATCCTCATCTCTGAAAGAGTGACCGCTGGCCTGTAAATGAGTGAAAACGTCAGAGTTCTGGCCATTAGATGTAGCTCGTCTGTGTTGGGACATTCTTTTGAACAGTGGCTGCTTTGTTTTCCCGATGATAAACAGATGATACACCTTGATGGATCTTTACCGGAGTTCACTGATCACGTTTCTGGAGTGTTGGCTGCTGATGGCGCGCAACGCACAAGACGAGAGGAGAACCAAAAAACAGTTCGCTTTGGATCATTTAAAGCCCGCACCTCCCCTTTGTGAGCAGAGTTGAAATGCTGTCTGTCATACAGGAATGCGCCTCATTGTGGTCATGGATTTGTTAGAGTGCCTAAAAAAGGAAGCTGGAGCTCGATGTTTAGTCCCGGCTGTCAGATTTAATCTGGCAAATTGAGAAACGGCGCACAAACTGGTCCAAATCCCCACACTAACTCCAGGATTTCCCAAGAAGCAGTTGGACTACAGGTGTTTGTTTCTGAAACAAATTTCAGGTACTTTTATGCGTTGACAGCCCAACACACACAATGCACTATTATTGTAAAGATTCTTGTGGTTGAATAACCCAGCCTTGAACCTCGGTCATGTAGGTCTTAGTTTCCAGACATGTTTGAATAGCTGACCATCTGCTAACTGAGGGTCCGCTCCAAAGAATGATATCACATTACCTACGCTGAACTGTGGGGGATGAATGGAGATGTGCTTTTGTGGTATTATCTGCAGAGAAGGAAGATTTTCTGCAGACTTTAGTCTAATTGTTAATCTTTGTTTTCAGAGCAAACAGGCTGAAACCACTTAATGGAGCTTAAAAAAACTTGTGTCTCAGTGTTTTTTTTAATTTGTAAAGGCAAAACATTTAATGTGCCTGTCTTGTCATAGTGTTACTGTTATTGATCTGTTTTACGACATTCAGAAAACCTGCGATAACGGTGCATAATAATGCAATGACGATATGGCTTGCGCTAAATTAAAAAATACTTCAGCCTGTATGTCTTTCTGCTCTGGCTTCAGAGCAAGAACACCAACTAATACATCATTTCCACTACAACAGGATGGAGTGATTATGATTTGATGTGGCATCTCTGGTCCATTTTGTTTATCAGACTGATGCTGACAGATCGCATAGATCCAAAAATTAGAGCCAACCATTTATTCATATATGAGTGAATCAACACTGAAATATGGTTAGGCGCGATATTGAATCCACGTTGAAATTTATAGAAAAAGTGGTCGATGACTTATTTGTTGTTAGGTTTTCAACCATAACTGAGACTTTATCAATGGTGATTCAGCATTGATTAGATGTTGACATTTCAGTCATTAGAGATCAACCATGAAACAACATTGGGCCTCATGCAAGAACCGTTCGTACGCACAGATTTGTTCTTAAATTGTGCGTACGAGTGATTTAGGAGAATTTGTG
>NW_013952636.1:683304-693670 GCF_001266775.1 Austrofundulus limnaeus
TAATCTCCTCTCACGTGCACGAGCAGCTGGATAGAAAAGGTGTAAATTACGCAGCTCATTTACACACTTTTCCTGAAGATAGAAGAGTTTGTTGAATCTGACGTGGCAAGTTCGCACGAACCCTTTGTACGTACAAAAGTAAGAGAAATTTAGGATAAGAATACGAACATGTTCTTGCATGAGGCCCATTGATTCAATAACATCTTTTCCACATTGGTTCTTTGGCTAGAATTGGATGATTGTTTGGTGGTTGATTCACTATCAGTCGTCGACCTAAAATTGACTCCTTTGCTGTCTGGGCTGAAACTGGTTCAACTGAGTCTCCTGAATGTCTCACAGCGTTTGTGGTGGTTCTCAATGTCCTTGTCACAGAAGTGCACAATCCTGTCGCTCAAGTTTTGAACCTAGTCTCTTAAAATAGTCAAAGTTTTGAGAAGTGATGTAACGGTTTATGTGTCTACCTCAGCTGAAGTAAGCTGGTCACGTGAACTTGTACAGATGTGCCTTCATGGTGGGGTGCATGCAGCTTTTGGGGGCTGGGGCACCCACCTTGAGCAATGTTTTGGGAAACGCTGTAATATGCAAGATAATATGAATTTGTTTAGTTTTTATTAGGGTTGGGCGATAAATTGATTAATTTGCCATTCATAAAGATTTAATTTTGGGAAAATCTGTATTTTCTTCCCCCCCACCAGTGCACCCTTTGGGGCGTCTGTAGTTCAGAGGTCACACCTACCTGCCCCTCAAGACGCTTGGTACACAACATGACAATATGGCAGCTGGTAAAGAGGATCTACTTCCCCCCAAAAAAGGCACTGTTTCTTCAGTTTTCTGGATCTGGTTAGGGTTTGCAATCGGACTTGGAGCAGCAATCACCTCACTGCAAAATCAGTTTGAAGGCTCTTGCTACAAAAAGCAGGAGTATAACATTTGTTTCAACACCTGAAACAGAGGCACTCCAATAAGTGGGAAACAAAATCAATTAAAATCGAATATGGGATGAAAAAAAAATCTGAGATTTTCTTTTTGGGCCATATCGCTCAGCCCTATTTTTTATGCCGTTTATTTTAGTCATTACAGGGAAAAAACACGAAAGGGTTTTACATCTGTACTGATCAACAATCCCTTCCATTCCTCAGTCAAGAAAGTGTTACAGTCTACACCAGAACTGCAGGATTGCTACCATTTCCTACCGTATGAGTCAAGCTGTGGTTTTAATATTCTCATTTTGCAGTATTTTTCATTCAGGAAGCCATTAGGTTACTTAGTATCATTATTCTCAGACCTTTCAAACACATGAAGAGGAATGGGTCGAAGGCCACTTCAGATGCAGCTGGTCACTGAAAGGCAACGCTGCGCTGCTGAAACACACTTTTCCAGTGCTTTCCATAAATCATAGATCTGTCACTGCTGGGCATGTTTGCAGCACGACCGGGCTTTTGTGATTTATACACGTCACGTGTCGAACCGCATTGAAATTGAGGTCGTTTATCAGCGTGCGAACTGGAAACGAGTGGGAGCAATAAAAGAAGATGAAGGTTTAATGTTTGCAGAATTCACGGGCCCTTCCTATTTGTCTGTCAGGTGTCACATATTGTAGTAGGATGGGAAACGTATTTTTAGCAGCTTTTTTGGCACCTCAGGCGCCGGCTGGATGGTACGTAATCAGAAAAACAGGAACGGATTGACAGTCTGGATTGCGTCTCGACCGTTAAAGCCAGAGGGAGAATTAATTTAAAAACAAAGTGAGTTAAGAGCCTGACTATGTAAGCATTTTTTATTAAATTTTTTTATTTTTACAGGAGAGGAAGAGAAATGCACGCCACAGAATTTGATGATGGAAGTATTTTGGGCGTTCCCCATATTGGTCACTGCAACAGCTGGTGGTCCCGTATGGTGCATTCTTCTCTGCATGTGTGTATGTGTGTGTGTGTGTGCTGTAATGGGGTGTGGAAGAAGATATTTTGTGGAGAACACTTGCTCAGGCACCACTGTTGCCACAGGCATCCCTGGGAAGATAAAAGCAAACAGAGAGGCATTGTTCAAACTGAACTCTTTAACGCCACACTTCCTTTTTCTTATCAGTTGTCGAAGCATCATACAAACCCCTCACTTTTGGTGAACCCTACTTTAGATATTCTTCTGAGTAGATTAAATCCCCCAGGCCTCAGTAAGCCCCCGGGGGAGTTGGCGGACAGTCAGATTGGCAGCCTAATAAATACGCCTTTTCATTAGTAGCAAGCCTCTATTCGCAATACTTAAATGGAAATCCCCCTCCATCCTCTCATCCTATTTACCATACAGATTTTACAATAGAAGTACAGGACGTCTCTCAAGATAAAAAAAGGAGCACACACGTGATGGTCACATAATGTAAATAGATCATGATGCTTCTCTTTGTTTCCACCAGGAATAATAAAAAGGGTGCTTTAGTGTAAATTTAACCTAAAGTCATTTAAGTTTTCAGATACTGTAAATAGTGACACCTGGTTAACCACCAGTGTGCAGGATTTATTAGTCATGGCTTCCTGCCAGGCTGGTATTGAGTTGGGAAAACAACTTTACATTCTGTCAGCTCACAGGTCGAAGTTGTGAAGTGGTTAAGCCGTTATTTACAGCTGTTCAGTAATTGGAAACTCAAATTTGTGACGTCTGGCTCTCTGCCTTTTTTCTTTTTACATAGCTGAAGAAATTTATAGTTATTACAGGTTAGTACTGATGTTAAAAGCACAACACTATATTGTTAGGTTTTTCTTTTTATAATGTTGACAATGTTTAATCTATTATGTTATGATTGATAGATTAGTTACATGCCCGAATAATATAATGACACATATTTAACCGTTATGAGAACAGTAGGTGAGAATTTTGTATAAATGCCTGTGATTCAGCCGTAGGTCAGTAGGGGGCGAACGCAGGCATTGAAGACCCTGTATAAATGAATCAACTTCCTGGTTTGTAGTTCATTGTGTGGTTTCCTGTCAGCTCCGGTGACAATAAACCCCCACTCCAGAATTCTGATTTTTGTATGGTTTTATTCCTTCTAAAAATCATGTTATTTAACAGTGGCCGTTTTCATGTTGACTTCAGTCTTTGAATACGTATATTTTCTTACATAGCAATCATGGGCCATGAACTTTATATAGATGCTTTTCAACATATTCCTTGCTTAGATTTTCATCAGTGGGGCAGAATTGTATCGTGTGCAATTAATGGTCAGAAAAACTTTAATCACTTTTTTTTTTTGGCACGTAACGATTGCTACGACTAATGCCGCCAAGCAGGCTGACTGGAGATTTCCCCGGTCAGTTCGCTCGGATCTCCTCTCTGCATCAAATATGACAAACATTTAAAAAAAGTTCTGTAATTTATTTATCATAACTCTGGTTTCACCTGGTCAGCACAATTTAAAAATGGATGTATAGCCAGAAGTCTGTACTTTTGACACAATTTGGAAGATATTTTTTTGGAAAGCAAATCTTTCCCATTAGAGGGATTTAATTTGGTCCTGTGACTAAGATATGAGGGCTTTCATGGACCCCCGGGGATCATCATATATTATCAGCTAAATACCACAAACAATAGTCTTTTGCCAATATCGCTCAACCCTAATTCACAACATAACAATCAACAACTTTGTTGAGATTTATCTCATAAAAATTTGATTGAGCTTGAGCTAGAACGTCTGGGAGTGTAATTTTCCTCTAGAATAGTGGTGAAATATAAATTCAGTTTTAACCTGTGTAAACTTAGAGCTAGATCAAGTGAATAGGTGGACTTGCACAAGACTTTTTGGGCGGTGGGTGTCAGCAGTATTTTTAGTGTTCTCACAGCGTTCTTTTGTAAATAAAAGTCTTTGTTTTAAAAATTAGAGGCTCACATTTGAGAGAAAAAAAATCAGACTAAGAAGAATGAAATTTCATTCATTGTACCAAAAATATTGTAGTCACATTGATGCTAAAAGTTGGCCACTAATAAAACAATATGGTCAACCTTAATCCTCACTGTTGTAATCCCATTGTGGAATCTAATCTCCTTACACAAAATCAGAAGAAGGCATGCCTTTTTAAACCCAGAGGGTGTGGTTTTCATTGTTCTGAGGCAGACCTCATCCTTGGAACAGTTGTGTATGTGCCATGCCACCAGCACTTGGCTTCAGCCACAACCCTTGTCCTCGTACCCGGCTCCCCCGAGAGGCTGAGTTCAACCCTCTCCTCAAAACCTTAAAGCCCCCAGCTGCCCTGTCCTATATTGCCTCAGGCTGCCAGCTCCTCCTCCTTCACTGTAGATTCAGGACAGACAGATAATCCTTTTGTGTCATTTTACTGAAACAAGTAAAGTAACTGGATTATAATTTTGATGTTTTGCATGTTAAACAGATCAGTGTTCTGTGGTGGCTGACGGATTAAATCTTCATGCAGATCCAGTTTGGAGAAATGATGCATCTCACAGCATTACAGCCTTGCTGTACCTGAATTAAAAAAAAAAAAAAAAGACAAAACTGGGGTTTGTAGCACTAACCCAAAAATTAGGTCCGCAATTTCTAAAGCGCTTATGAAAATTTCTAGGTCCCTAATTTCAAAAATGCTTATGCCATAGAAAAACTAGCGGAAGCTAATTTTAAAGCGCAAGTTCAATTTGACACTTACTAGCTGGCAACAACTCATGTATAATATATGCACAACACTGCCAACTAGCGGTGTATGAACCCTTGAACAGCCTAATCCTACAACTGCCGATTGCTGGGGGTGTGATTTCCTGAAACAAACTTTGGCTCCTGGTGTAAAACTTAAAAAGTTTTTGAGGATTGCTAGTTTGACTGATTCTTTAAAAAAATGTTGAGGATTGGTAGTTCGGCTGCTTCTTTGTGTTTTTCTTTTGTTTGTTGTTGATTTTTCATTAAAGAAGCATCAATGAAGTAATTTTAAAACAGTTTATTGGAAAACTGAAGCGATACATTCTGGGTACATGACGGATTTGATTTGTGACGGAAAATGAAAGTTTTCCATGTAGTTGCTCCAGTTGACCACTAGATGTCTGTCTAACCCCGTTGGCGGATTGCTTCGACCAATTACGTCAAGTATTGAGCTCCATCCAGCATTTAAACTTTTTTTTTAAAAGGAGCTCCGATTGTAAAGTAAAATAAATCAATGCATTCAAAATTTTAGTATGGATTACAAACGTTTACTGTTTTGCTGGGAAAGGGAGTACTAAACATTACCTTGCTGCTACATAAGCAGACACAAAGCATTGTGGGAAATGAGAAGCGTGACCGAGAGCAACAGTCAGCAATGAAATAGAAGTTTCCAATAAGTGTGTTTATCTGGGAGAGGTGCTGTGGGACAGACCACGTGTGTTGTGATTCATTGACAGCCATACCTTCCGCTGTTCAAGATAATAATGACTGGTGGATAATTAGTTATTAGCGGTACTGTATTTTAATTTTAGAAAGCGCAAATCCACTTATGGATTTTAAAAATTAGTAAGACAGCTAAAGCACAAACAAAATATTTAGGTCCGCAATTAGCGGATTTGCGCTTTAGCGGACTGGTGCCCACCACTGGTTATTACATTTGTGAAGTTCCTCACTCTGGCTTCATCCTATCTTCAGATTTATTCATTCTTGTTTACCCTAACAGCTTATTCAGGCACTCAGCTGATGAAGCTAATCAGGGGTCCGACTGAATGCTAAAACTGTATCGCTAATCAACACCAGCTTTGTAATTCTGAAAAGGGATCTTCCTTTCTGTCTGATTGCCTCATGTCTATTGAGCCTCCCACTGCAAAGACTGCTGAATAGTTCCATATGTGATGCCATTTGCTGATGAACCAGAACCCCCACCGCCCCCTCCCCTGTTGTCCCTGACACCAAGCGCCAGTCCCGAGGACAGTTGCCTTTTGGGTCCAGTAGAGTTATGCTAGCGATCCGACCGATTCACAGCTGGAGCATTCCCTTTCCTAAAGAAATGCCCGTGCATTTGCTTCTGTGGTTTTTAACAAGAGGTGTGGCTTTGTTCTCATGAGCTGTTTAATACCCTAAAATATAATCACTGCCTAACACGAAAGGGACGCCCTCACGTTTGATTAATTTTATTTGTATTGAAGATTAGTTCAGTTAATTACTTCTGCTGAAAAGGACCAAAGAAACCAGAGGTCAATAGATGATCAATATCATTTGCACAGTCGTCAAGATAACATTCTGGGAATTCATTGATCAAACAAACTCAACTCAGCTGCTTTACTCTGCTGTCCCACCGAGCTAATGGATTTGGGATTAGTTGTGTATACGAACAGAAAGAAAGATGGAAATGCTTCTGCTAAGTCAGCTTCCTCATTGCCTTCCTCATTGTCTGTTATGTGGATTTTTATGTGATCTGCAGATTGATCAGCAGTGAGTGGGATTTCCACAGTGTCAGTCCAGATCCCACCGGATGAGTTAAATCCCTCGAGGTCACCCAAGAGATGAAATGAGAATAAGTTTCGCCTGCAGGGCCACTGTAGGATTCTTTATTAGTGAATTGATTATCCACAAACCTGGTTAAAGCTTTGTTTTAGATTTTAGTGTTTCTAAAATTGAACGCAATGATCCTGGGATAAATCTGACTGAGAATTTTTATGAAATCAGTCTGTCAGTCTCAAGGTAGGTTTCACCCCATGCTTATCATTAGTTGAGTTATTAAATAAAATTTGTGATTCTGTCTTAAAAATACATTGCTTGAATGCTACATTTATTTAATTAATATTTTCTGCCTTAATGCAAATAAAATCAGTCATGGGAAAATTTAAATGCCAAAGTTAGCTAAAAGTCTAACATGGATTTAAAGTCCCCTAAGCAGATATTTGTAACCTTTATAAAATCAGCTTACTTGGTACTTTAGATTGTCATGTCAGGATGTTGTCAGTAATGCAAAATCCTCTTAAGTGTCCCGCTGATTAATGAGAAATACTGAAGGAAAGTAATATGGTTGAAGTTTAAACCATAATGCCGCCCTGGCATTAGTTCACTGTCTGTTTGCAGACCAGCTGGCTGCTGGGTAATTCACACAAGAACATCGCTTACTGTGTCGACACATTTTCTCTTGTTAATGCCTGTTATTGAAAGTCGATTAACAGCCAGGAAACAATATATAAACCACAAATGCCTTTAGTCAGAACTGATCTGTTAGCTTTTATTAGCGCAGAAACATTCAGTGTAACAAATGTACTAAAGCAGCAGCTGTGTTGCAGGAATATCTTTGTGTTTCTCCTATACCTATATCTGCATGTGTCCCACGTTGATATAATTGACGTTACATTCTAGATTTTGTTTAACTCTAAAACGCAAAATTTTCTTTTCTTTTTTTTTAGGATTCATACAAAAACACATTTTCCCTGCTGTTTAATTTTCTTTGTTCTTTGTTCTCAGACATGTTAAAGTGTCTGTCTACCAGGTAAAAAGAGGAAATTGTTTAATAATTCACAATCTTCATTTCCTTTGATTTGAAATTGCGTTTTGTTGAGCTGTATAAATTGGCTCTGTGATGGACTGTGACCTCACCCAGTGATTGTTGGGGATAGACACCAGCTCCCTGCACTGAAAAGTGGGTAAAGAAAATGGATTTATGGATTCTTTTTAAATGTTGGTGGCTATCAGAGTTAAACAGTGACTCACTGGGAAATGCTGATCTTGTTTTGTGTGAAATTCTTCCTGATGGTCGTTATTCAACCTGAAAAGGGGCTTTAAATTTCTCTGTTCTCTGGCTCACATGATCTGACAGACACTAAACTGCTCCATGCCTTTGAGTGGCTGCTCACTCATTGTTTTATTAGATGAGCAGAGGAGCAGAATGGTGTAATTTGGTAAAAGACCTTGGCCTCTGTATAGACTATAACTGGGAGGAACAGGATTTTGGGTGTGTTTGCTCCAAGTGCAGCAGCTGCAGGACAAAGAGGAGGAAATCATTTAGATCATTTGTTTGACCGGTTCATAGAAGGCAGTACAAATGTCTGCTTCATTTGTGTGACAGTTGGCAGAGATTGTTGACAGAAAAAAACTAGATAGATAGATAGATAGATAGATAGATAGATAGATAGATAGATAGATAGATAGATAGATAGATAGATAGATAGATTGATTTAAAACAGGGAAAATATACAGTATGCATGGAAGGAAAGATGCATTGTATCAGGTTATAGCTCTGGGTGCTAGTTTCCACTTGTAGTCCCTGACCCAGGCCACACAATAAAACGTTTAAAAAAATAAACTAAAATTTAGGGCAGCTGGATGCTATTCACACAGAAAAACATAATTAAAAAGCACCATAAATATACAATACAAGACCATACCTAGTCAATATAAAGTCAATTCATAATAATGTATATGCATGTATCCAGTATGATGTGATACGATTCAGGATTAAAGATAAAAAGTATTTCACTGAGTTTGATTTAACACACTGAGATTCTATTCAATTCAATAATACAACAAATTAAAGAAATGTCAGTGACAGATACTAATTATTTACTGCCCGATTTAAAAAAGTGGCCACTCACATACAAATCTTTTAAAATAGCAAAATAGTTCCATAAATCTTCACTTATTAGGCAACATTAATAAAGCTGTCAGCAGCAGATTTTAATAGAGGTTGCTCTCTGTAGCAGCAGAAATAATCTTGTGTAGTATATTTCAATCTGTTCTTAATGAGGTAAAGGTGGGAATTAATAATCTTATTCGAAAGCCTTCAAACGCAGCAGGAGGTTGAGTGTTAGTGAATTAATTGCCTCTGATTAATAGCAACTTCCTCACACGTTGAAATATGCATGTTTTTTTTATCTTTTAACCAATAACCCAACAGAAATCCAATTTCCTACTTAAAAGTAATGAATTCAATCCTGCGGGCTTTGTTCTGATGCAACAACAGGAGTGGTCCAACAGAAGAGGCAGCCTGTGTCAGGGTGATACAAGTTTTCACAGTGGTTACAGTACAGCCGTTCACACAGTGAGCAGGAGGAATTGACCCAAATTTGGTTAACTCTGTCTATAAGATGCCTAAGTGTGTGTGACAATCTGATGTACTCACCTGCATTGGTGGTAAAAAATAGGGCAGTCATCCATTAGACTGAAAACATTACAATGGGAAGAATAAAACTGACTTTGTTCCAGTAGATGCTGCTCTCTTATGATTAGTGGTTTCAGCCTAGAAAAGCTAAAAAGAGGACACAAAACTGTTTTTGCTTTTTATTATTTTATTATACTTTTATTGATCCCCCTGGTAGGGAAATTAACACATGTGAACACACTCATGGAGCAGTGGGCTGCCATTTTTGTGGCACAAACAAAGCTGAGGGGTTAAGAGCTTTGCTCAAAGGCCCAGAGTGGGGCTGATTGGTTTGGGAGTTGAACTGACAACCTTCAAATCACAGGCTTTCCTTCTCTAACCTCTGCTCTACCACTCCCCACATCTTTTGATCTGAATTACCCAGAGGAGGTATTGCATTGGCGATATATGAATCCTTAACATTTGTGTAAAACAAATCTAATGTCTTGTTTTCTCTGGTAGAGCAGCCGACAAACTGTTGAAATGTTGGCAGTGTAGCAAAGACTGAGGCATAATTAAAATCACTAGATATTGCCACAATTGCATTGGGGTGTTGTGTTTTTAAACTAATTTCCGATTGTTTTCCCTTTAGCAAAAACATTTTGTCTTGTATCACAGATAGTTTTGATTATTTATAATGGATACTTACAGTATGTAAAATTTCCAATTTGTTGCAATAAATCTGTGTTAATTATCTACCATAAAATAATAAAATGTAAAAATCCACAGCATAGTGTTTGATTGAATAGAGAACAATATTTAAGGTTTATGCTGTTTTATGGTGGAAATTTGTTCTTAAATAAACCCTTTTACAAGTAAAATTTAGGTACTTCAGACAACCTCTCTTTAAAAAAGCTTGAATTGTACTTTTATTGTATTTTGATATGGTTCCAGTGGGCAGTTCCATGTTTATGTCCTGTGAAGTCAGCAAATTTCCCAGACTAAGATTTGACACTAAATGAATCTCATAATCCTCTCAGACAGAATGTGTAATGGTCTGTCAATCTGTTAAAGCAACTTCAATCTGTCAGGTACAGTATTGGTCTTTTCTTACAGAATTATCTTCCTTTAGGGTCCAATTAGATATGCTCATGACAATGATGATGAGTAACAATAAATCAAGTAATAAATAATATCAAAGTAAAATTGCTGCCGGTTTTCTTGAAACCTCTCATGCTGATGTAAAAGTGGGGAAAAATACAAAACAGAGCATCTTAATTGTTTTGGAATTTGTGCTTGATGTTTCTCTTCACTTGTTTTTTATTTTTATTTTTTGTGTGGGGGTGGGG
>NW_013952636.1:699178-710218 GCF_001266775.1 Austrofundulus limnaeus
ACATTGGTGAATGCCACAAATTCTCCTAAATCACTCGTACGCACAACTTAAGAACAAATCTGTGCGTACGAACGGTTCTTGCATGAGGCCCATTGGTATTCATTTATTTTATTTGCAAAGAGTATCAAAATAGAGCAAGTTGTGTTTCTTTTTTTGAACTTTACAGTTTTGCAAATAATTCTTGTTGGAGAGGTATAGAAAAATGTGTTTGCACCAGAAATGTCCAATGTGAGAAATCAAGTTGATTGCTTTTTATGTGCTTATATAGTGGAAATATCTAGAAAAGAAGCAGTTCATAGCTTTCAATATATTTTTTACAGAACTAGTTTTCACACATCAATCAAATGATGACTGTTTGCGTGATTCAAAGGCTTATCTTGACCACAAAGGAACATAAAACTTCAAAGAAATGCCAGTATTTCATGTTCTCTTTACACGTGAGGAAACACGTTTATCCACCTTCTGACTGAAGAATTGTTTTACTTTGGACAGAGTCACTTTGGCTATTTTTCTCAAGTTCATTGCCACAGAGACCATTTAATTGACTGAACGTGATGCCTGTGGTTGAAGACAGATGGTAGCTGGTTGCTTAGCCTCTGTCTCCAGGTGGGGTCCGTCCCACTTTGTTGTTCTGGGTTTACGCCAGTGAAACCTCCTACCAGGCTCAGCTCACATGCTTATTATTGTAGTAAGATTGTTCTTCCACATGAAAGTTAGTGCTGGCAATATGAGAAACAGGCCAGAAGTTGTTATTGAGGGTGTGTGTGTGTGTGTGTGTGTGTGCGCGCGTGCGTGCGTGCGTGCGTGCGTGTGTGTGTGTGCGTGTTATGAGTCGGCAGTTGTGTCCATTAGCCGAACAGTAGTTGGATGAAGTCTGTTTGTCCAGCTGCCGACTTTCACCTCCTGCCAGGCTTTCAAACACACTTCTGCAGCAGTCCTTCTCTTATGTAAAAAGGCTTTAATCCATCTAGTCTAATGGGTTTTTCCAGAATTTAGAACTACTTTACAAAATGTTTGCTTTTACAATCATGGCTAGTTACTGTATTTATTCAAGTATAATACTTAAAATTAAATCCATAAAACCATCCATAAAGTTGGGGGGTAGAACTATACTCGGATAAATATTTTTTACTTATGTATTTTAACTGAAATATCGGCTTCATTCACAAAATGCTTTAGTGAGACCGTGTCGTAAAAAGCAGTTGAAACGAGCTCACCTCTGACACTCCTCCGTGCTTCAGAGTGAGATAATAACAGATCCAGGCAGGCGACATGATGTGAAAAAAAGGGGGAAAAAAGTATTCCTGCACCTTAGTAATGATAACGAACTAATGACATTAGCGTGTGACCGGGCCGCTCCTCGAACAACAACAAACACATGTTTGTCTGTAATGGCTGCCGTCTACCGGTGTTCTGAAAAAGTTTGTATCCCTGAAAAATCGTTTCCCCACCAGAGGGGGCGCTCGCAAATAGGAAGTAATCTGCTTTTCCCCCACAAGATGGCCCAAATCTCATGTGAAGTCTCTGACTTTTGTGTTGGCACATCCTGGTGGACTATGTGTAAAATGCCAGAATTCATATGATGCTGCTACAGCTGATATACATATATTTGTTGTCAAAATGCCTTTTAGTACATATGTTGTTAAAATAAAATGAACAGTCCAATGATCATTTTACTGATATGTATAAAGACTGCAAAGACTGAAAAATTTTGAAGTCTGTATGAAATTGGAGGTAGTTTGAGGATTAAATTTTTTATGCTTTTTAAGCTCAAAAAAGTGGGGCTCGTATTATACATGAGATCGTATTATACACAAATAAATACGGTATATATTTTTTTATTTTGCAGCAGACTGTCCTCACACTCACACACACTTCCACACATCATTCTGTTCTGTCTTTGTTCCACCACTAAATAGATCTTCCTCTCTCTCCATTTCTCTTACAGAGCTATGTCTAAATGGGCCTTGTTTGCCTGCCTCTGTCCCCTCCCTCCATCCCACCCTCCTGTCAGTCCTTGTGTCTTTTCTTATTCCAGGGTCCGCAGTTTGACCCCAGTTGTCCTTGAAACATGCATTTCTATAGCTTCAGCCAATCAATAGGGACTCCCGTGCCCCAATGTCAGATGTTGGCGCCGCTAATTGAAACGATCAACAGCTCGTGGTGAGCGAGAATGAGCATTTTTGCATTCTATTGTGTGCGACGGGATGATGAATGGAGGATGTGCCGCATTCGGATGGTGATCAGCCCATCATCGGTTTTTGTTCGAGCCTTTTGTTATCGCAACACTGGCAAGAAATAAACAAACCCTGATCATGTAAGCTTTAAATCACAGATGACTGCCGATTGGGTGTTTTTTTTTCAAATAATAGGAACAGCTTGGCATTTATTTTGCACTTTTGAAATCCACCCCCTTAAATGATGAGACTGGGACTGCCTTTGTTCCAAACTGCTTTTGACACATATTTTTTTCTAAAACATTATTCATTCAAAACACATTTTATATAAACAGGACATCAGCATATGTTCTTTTGTTTCTGATATTTATAAGCCAGGTTTAACTCCACAAAGCTTGGTGTTTTCTGTCTGATCAATGTGATAAATAACATCACGGTGCAGCTGTTGCTCTGTCAGAAATGTGAAAATAAATTTGGGATATAATTAATAGGTTGTGAAGTATAAATACATTCTTTTGTCTTCCAGAGTGTTTACACCAACAAGGTCTCTGCAGACCTCTTTCAGGATTCGTCTGGGTCACACTTTCCCTGAAAAATAAAAAAAAAAATGTGTGGAGGGTGTGGCTACTTTTAGTGCTACTGTAATTAATCCTAAGCGTCAGTCAGCCTATTCTCATTAATAATGTATTTTCTTAGCAGCAGTCCTGATGGAGGGAGTGGAGTTTCTTTCTTTGGAGATTCAGCCTTAATGCCAAATAACCCTCATGGCCAATCTGCTTTCCTTGATGATCATCCCCCCTGAGACAAACAGGTTTTACAAACGGCTCCAATTAAATTTATTTGCACCTAAAACCATACAGGTCCAAGTTTGAAACAATTACATTTGAACTGGCAATTTGTAAGACTTGATTCTATAGCCTCGTTTAATATTTCCAGCCCATCCCTCCATATTCAGGATGAAAATGTAAATTAAAGTAAGAAAAAAAAGTTTGATTTCTGTGTGTTCCAACTTCAAAAACTACAGTAGTAGTTAGAATAATTTTGACTGCTAAGGTTAAAAATTCAGACTGCTAACTTTACAGATCAAGAATTTACTTGCTCTCCAAAGGGTTCAACAACATAATTTAATATAGGTATCTCTTTTCCAAGTCTTTTGGGTGACTGTTCAGGATTTAATAGTCAGTTTAAAGGAAATTTATAATACTAAAAATTAGGGATGCACCAATATGAAAATTTCAGCAGAAATCGACATTCAATATAATTGGTGTTATGGCCAATAATGGGCATTTACTGATATTACACAAACACACACAAATTATTTATATACATATATGCACAAATACACTTGTGTCTTTTGTCAATACGCTAAAAAAAATAACCAGACCGCTGACATGGCTTTTTACTTCAGTTATTCCTGGCGGTGCAGTGTCACTAAAGGCCTGAACTTACTCCTTCCAAAGCTGATAAATCAATGCACGGCCATGTGGTTGTGACAAAAGGTGGGGCAGAGTCTACGCTGAGAACACGGTGGCGTAATTTTCATCATGAAACTTCGGAGCCGATTTAGGCAGTTCGGCGGGAGTGTGAAGTACGCGTAACTCCATCATGATCAAACAAATACCACTCGACCAACCAATTCCCCTCCCAAAAGTGAAACACAAAGCCGAAAAGTGGGAAATCAATATTGGACGTTAATATCGACCCAGTTTTACTTATCGGGCAGAGACTGAAATTCTACAAAATGACCACTATTGGTTGATACAGATGTTAATGCCGATATATCGTCCCTACTAAAAGTATTCTAAAAGTGCAACCCATTACATCTGATCTTACATAACTTGGGTCTCCTGGGTGGCCATGATCATGGAGGAATTTTCAACAAAAAAAATGTAACTCTGTGACAAAAGTATTTATTTTATCTGATTTGGCTGAAAAAGGCTAATTTAGGGTTAGAGTGTTTTTTTTGAAACTCTGTCTTTTGAAGTGGGAGGTCAGCGTTTAAAAAAAGCATGTGGCAAAGATATAGGAAGTTAAACTCCTAAGTGGACCATCTCGTTCTGGTTATTCCATCTTTTTCTACTTCCTCTTCTATTATTCAGTTACCTAATGCACTGCCAAGATTACTACTTAAAGATTCAATTTACAGAACTGATTTCTGACACTCAGCCTTAGTTTTGCTGAGTTATCCTTTATCTGTTTTCAGGCTCAAGTACAGTACAAAGCAGCTCCAAACTGTTTTGTTTTTAATGATTTTTTTTTATTATTTTGGGGTGTTTATCCACATGGAGCAATGCAGTGTGTTTTTGTTTGAACATATCAACATTGTTGAGTTTTGAGTGTTACAATAAGGACACTGCTCTGTGAGTCTAAGCGTTACGTTGCAGTCCATGTGGATCAGCTTGACGTTCTGTTTGTCTTTCGCCGGTCTGAGCACAGCCAAAACCATGTGGGCAGGCTGCAGCGTTTTTGTGTAGTTACTGCTGTGGTTTTGCTTTGATGGGGATATTATGCTTCCACAGCAGCCTTTCTTCATTTCATATGCAGTGAACTGAATCGGGCATCTTTTGTTTCTTTTTTTTTTGTATGTTTTTCTTTAGATTAAATTTACTTCTATGCCTTTTTAACACACACACACTTGTACACAGACACACATATCTTCTTTGTATGTCTTGGTTCCTGAGTCCCATTTTTTAACCTATCTTTTCCTTGGGTTAAACCTTCCACTTTGATCAATCATTGATGATCCCAGGTGTCCTGAGACCTCAGGGGATATTATGATTGACTACCCAGCCCTTATGTAGACCCCCTCCCCATCTCCACCACAAACACACACATGCAAGCTCCTTACACCCCCACCATCCTTGCTTTTTAAGATCAGAGTTAAAACCTTATCCCAACCCTTGCTCCAATTTCTGCCTCTCCTTCGCAGTTTCTTATCTCGATCTTTCCTCTCTCCTCGCTGGATGCAGGCAAGCCAGCTTCAATTAAAGAATCAGTGGGGTTCCCTAAGCCATTAGCCATATTAGTGTTGGGTCCATGCCCGTGCCCCCTCTTGAACAAAGACCTCTGAATGCTTTCTGGAGCTGTTTGGCTTGGTATTTGGCTCAATTTGCAGTCGCACAACCTCTTACAGGCACAGTCGGTGGTTTGGCAATAGAGCTGTCTCATAATCCAGCTCACTGGCTACAACACTTCCTTTTTACTCAGATATAATTTGATATGTTTTAGAGGAAGTTAATCAAGTTTTATCACAGTGGAGCACATTCTAAACTTGATCCTTAATCAGAACAATATAGTGCTGCATCGATTATTAGAAATAATTAGAAATAATCGATTACGCCAATTTTTCGACAGAATTTTATTATCAAATATTTGTATTATTTAACCATGTAAATGTTCATTTATAGCTGCAATGAAGTTCAAGAGCTGCTGGGGACAGAATCACTTCTGTTATCGGTATACTGAAGAAGAAGTGCCTGTCTGCAAACAAGACTTAAACTTTCAAATGTTGGCTACATTTGATCAAAAATTATCCAAAGAAAGTAAAATGCAGATTCTGTCAAACAACAACTGAACCGCAAACATGCTGGTCGAGTCATGATTCTCCTCTCCAGATGGGTAAGTTTCAGAGAGTTAACTTGTTCGTCAGGTTGATGCTTCTTAGATATTATTTTCGGGGACTGACCACTTTATGCTGTAGCTAACAGTCTACAATTTTTATTATTTACTTATCAGAAAACTGTGCGTCTTGGAAGTGGAGCTATCAGTTATGCTAACGTTAGCTAATGCTGTTAGATGCCATCATCAATAGCTGTGTTTCCATCAATGTTTTTTGTGCGCATTTTGAGGTATTGCATCAGAAAAGGTGAATGGAAACAGCATGATTCGAAAAAAATGTGTATAGTTTGTTTAAAATACTATTTGCAGTTTAAATTTTAGAAACACGTGATTAAGCTACTAAGTAGTGCTGGTCAGTATATTGATTCATACCGAATGCCGTTTTTTAAACTTTTGTTATGATGTGAATTTTTGAATACCGACATACCGGTTTAAATAGCCTGAACACATTTGGTACGTTTCGTCATGACTGCCAATGAACTGTTTCCCGGGGGACACTTTTCCTCGCAGCACCGCTATGCACATTAGCAAGCTAATGTTATTGTTGGAGCAGCTTGTTGCAGTAACTGGCGATGGGTGGCGATTCCACTGCTTATATTGACTGACATTGACAAAACATCCCGTTTTCGCTATTGCTGAATGTAGTGAACACCTCTTCAGTGACGTGCACGGTTAGATTTAACACACAATGTAAATATGGAGACGTTATTGCATGGAGACTTTATTATCGTGCTTCTGTTGTGAAAAGCCCGGGGGAAGTGGTTTTGTAGTGGAATTGAGTTAACTGGTGTGCAAGGTGAGTCATCCTGTTAAGCTTTATTAAATAACATAAAACAATAGATCCAATAATGATCTTTTCTCAACCCGCCGTCCTTCATGACCGGACCAAAATGCATGACTACTGTCTCCAACCAGAATGAGAAGGAAAGACATGTAGAGGAAGGAAACAGAGGTACAGTAAAAGAAAAATAAAGTCAAAAGGCAGTGTGTGTACATTTTATTGTCAGCTGAGCTGTGGTGAAAAAAAATACCATGATAAACTGTGAAACTGGTGTAAATGTTGAAAATGCAGCGATATAAAATTCGGGTCATACCGCCTAGCACTACTGTTAAGCTTAAGTTGTATGGTTCATTATTTAAATTTGCTATGGGAACTTTATGTTACGGTAGACAGAGTAGATAACAGGGTGATAATCTCAGGTGTGAGCAGGTGAGATGAGGTGTACTGGAGTTGGAACATGAGGTGTGCTCACAGGAAACATAGATGGATGATGTGGCAAAAATAACAGTGACTAATCAACTAATCAATTCATCAAAAAATAATCAACAAATTCATTGACTATCAAAATAATGGTTGTGTGCAGCCATAGAACAATACCATAGTGAACGTGACTACATTTGGTTAACAGTGTGGGACAACATGACATTGTTGGTTCTTGATTGAGAAAAGTTGACAACACAAAGAAAATGAAGAATTGCACATTTGATTGATGACACATCAAATCCTCTCCCTGCTTTCCCTTCATATGATTAACCTTTTGCATTTATTCTTTTGTTCTTGGATCACATTCAAACACACCTCAGTCCTTCAACACGACCAGACTCTACTCATCAATCATCTTTGATTTTCTGCCATGGATTCAGATAGTTGAGTAATCTCGCCACGTATGGACATATTGTGTGTATGCAAGTGTTTGTGTGTGCGTTTGACTGTCCTTGTTCCTGAGCAAGATGGAGCGAGCACAGTCTATTAAGCATTTGACAATTGAAGACCTCCCACTCTAAAAGACCTGGTCAGATTGCCCTCTCTCCCAGTCCGAGGAAGCTAAGTAGGTGGGGGGTGGACAAAGGCGTGTCTTTGAGTGGAGGGGCAACCATTTTCTTTCTAATGAAGCTGTTTGTCACACGTTCTGTTGGCAGAAGGCTTGGCTAACACCCCCACCTGCCCACTCTTCAAAACAACCAGTTAAGAAATTAAAAGCGCTGAAATGTCATTAATGTATAAAAATAGTAAGCAGGAATTAATTAATGCAGTTTTAGGGCAAAATTTGAAGTAACAAAAAAAAAAAGGATTGATATTTTATCCAACATTTTTATCTTTTTATTCTAGTTTTATAATTTCTGTGTTGCCTTCAGTATTATTATTACACACAATAACAATATTGTTCTGAAAGCAATAAAGCCACACTACAGGTGCTGTGTGACCATTTGGTTTCTATGACAGATGCAGAGTTGTGGGTGGGCCACATGGGTATTGGCCTGCGCATATGTGGATCAGGGCCATATAAACAGACTGTGAGAAATTTGGTAAACTTTTATTTTAAATAGTCTTTTAAATCATTTAACTGTTGCCCCTGAAATTCCCTAAAAGGCTTGTGATCTTTTTGATTTTTTTGTAAGGGTGCCAAGTTTTTAAAAACAAAAGCCCCGGTAGCGTCTGGAAACGTCCGTAAACGTTTAAAAGAAGGAACGACACCGATTTTTTGCCCATTGGTGGAAATTCACAAAATATAAAAAAAAAGCTTCAGTGTTTAAAATAAAGTAAAAACCTTTTATTAAGTTATCCTCAGCTCTAAGGTTTCGCTAAAAAAGCATGTCATAGTTTAAAGGTTGTTCAATAAAAAATGACCCCCCCCCCCCCACACACACACACACACATTAACTGACACCACATTTTAACAAGCTCAGTGCAAACATTTACAGTTGAGTACTTGCAAATACAAAGTACCCGTACGAGTACAAATAAATGACATCACACTTCTTAAAACTGCTTTGAAACTGTGTTTGAAAACCAGAGCTTACTTTCTGTGTTAAATCTTTGAATAAAGTGAGGAAAGACATTTTTTTTGCCCCAAAAGCACTAATTGCTGAGTTTGTTGGGAAACTCATCCTCAGATCCGTATATTCCCAAGATCCTCTTCTGCTTGGTGACAGACCGCAGTTTTTTCCTGCTGCTACTGGCAAACTCTTTGAACTTGGCATTGTGGTTTTACTAAATTGGTTGTGTTAAAAAGGATAGATTTTTCTTCCTCCTCTTGAAAACTTTCACTTTACTTTGGTCTTCAGTGTTCACTTTGAAACACCCTTTTCTTTTTTTTCTGGTGGTGTTTATAGGCAGTTAATGAACAACTTCATGGTGCATTACTGCCACCAACTCGTATAAAGTGTGGACTAGTATAAAGACAGACAACTCAAATAGAACAATAACAAAAACACCTTCAGACGTCACGTTTCATGTAGTTCAGATGAATTAGATGATCATATCTTATGTGTCTGATTTTGTCATGTAGTTTAGCAAAACTATAATAGTTCTGTTTTCTATTCCATGTTTTCATTTCTTTTGAATCCGTACAGACCAATAATTTAGTCAGCTGCGTTGGTTCAATTATTCCATTTGTGAACCACACCAGTTTACTTTTAAACAGATCAACACAGCTTAATAAATTATATAAATTGCCTATTTTTTGTGTGGTTTTTAGGTACCTGCTGTTTGTGTTCACGGGTGATTTTAAAGCTGTTTAACCAGCTGTTTCTCCTCTTTGTAAAGAACTAACGAGCACCAGGAAGTTTCTACTAGTAGCCACATAATGAGCACAAAAATCTGAAGGACCTTAGAGCGTGATGCTGAAAGAAATGCGAATTAGGAACGCCTGTCACTGCTTCCTTTTTAGAACTTCACCAGGGTTATGTCAGCATGTGAACCCTGTCTGCAGATAAAACACGTCTAGGATGAAGGTGGGCAGGCTTGGCATTCATACTCACTGAAGTAACCGGCCAAGCCTGTGAAATATTAATGCAGGGCTTTGTTGTATTGTTTTCCCTGTGGCATAACTGTGAGATGCAAAACGACAGGTAGGGACCAGAAACGCCTCTCTCTCTCTCTCTCTCTCTCTCTCTCTCTCCCCCCCCCCCCCTCCACCCACACACACACACCCACACACACATCTTTAACCAGTACTTTGGTAATAGAAATGAAGCAGGTGTTTTCAGAAGCATCTCACCTCCACAGGCAGAAGTGAAAGAATAAACCCAACTCTTTTATCAGGGTGCCATTACAAGTTCACATCCCCACCCCCACCTTTGCTGCTTAAAAAGTCCTAATTATAGTAATAAACCTTTTCTGTTAGCATGCAATTTAAAGGTACTCATTGCAGTGCCATGAAGACTAGTAAAAAATACATTTTATTCAGATCAATGGTTAATATAATCTTAAATGCAAAATTTGTAATTTACGTCGGCATATTAGAGCTACACGAGATTTTTCATTTTTTTATTACGAGAAAAAAATAGTATTACAAGACTAAAGTTGCAATATTACGAGATTAAATTCACAATATTATGAGAATAAAGTTATAGTGGATTAAAGTCACACTGTGATTTTTACATAAAAAAGCAGTCTAACCACTGCGTTAAAATGAGAAATGTTGACCAACTTGTGAATTTGTTCTTTAGTAGGTATTGATCAGTTAAAATAAATACTTAATTGTTTAGCACATTAGCATCAAATTATCAATAGCGAGACTTTGAAACGATTGTGCAAATGAACATATGATAAACTAAAGCTGTATTATAATTAATGATTGACTTTATTCTCGTAAATTACATTATTTTCATAATATTATGACTTTATTCTCGTAATATTATGACTTTATTCTCGTAATATTATGACTTTATTCTCGTAATATTATGACTTCTTGTAATATTATGACTTTATTCTCATAATATTATGACTTTATTCTCATAATATTATGACTTTATTCTCATATTATGGCTTTATTCTCATAATATTATGACTTTATTCTCATAATATTATGACTTTATTCTCATAATATTATGACTTTATTCTCATATTATGACTTCTTGTAATATTATGACTTTATTCTCATAATATTATGACTCTATTCTCGGAATATTGTGACTTTATTCTCGGAATATTACAACTTTATTCTTGTAATATTATGACTTTATTTTCATAATATAATGACTTTATTTTCGTAATATTATGACTTTAATATTATAACTTTATTCTCACAATATTACAGCTTTGATATTATGACTTTATTCTAGTAATATTACAGCTTTAATATTATGACTTTATTCTCATTATATTACGACATTAATATTATGACTTTATTCTCATTATATTACAACATTAATATTATGACTTTATTCTCATTATATTACGACATTAATATTATGACTTTATTCTCATTATATTACAACATTAATATTATGACTTTATTCT
>NW_013952636.1:710462-766073 GCF_001266775.1 Austrofundulus limnaeus
GACATTAATATTATGACTTTATTCTCATTATATTACAACATTAATATTATGACTTTATTCTCATTATATTACGACATTAATATTATGACTTTATTCTCATTATATTACAACATTAATATTATGACTTTATTCTCATAATTAAAAAAAACCTTGTTGTGTGGCCCTCTAATACTCCGTCGTAGTAATTGGCTTACAGTTATCAGCTGTGTAGTCAACAGTGGTGTTTACATGGAAGAGCTGTTTAGAAATGAGAAGTCTGAAAATTTTGATGCATTTTCTTGTGTTTGTTTACATTTGTTTAGTAAAATTTGCAAATCGATTTTTAAAACCATCTAAAATGGATAAAAAAAAACGGGGGCATTTCCCCACTTTTTCTGGAAAACGTAACTTTCCACTATAATTGTTTACCGACACAGAGTGCTGCATACGGAATACTGGAGTAAACTGTTTCAATATAAAAAGTTAAAAATAACCAAAAATATGTACAATAGGTTGCCTTCAGGGATCAAAAGATCTGCCATCTCAGCCTGGTTAAACAACAGTAGAATAAAAATTCTAATAAATAAAATAAATTTATGTTATATTTTGCAGTTAGACATAAGGTATCGTGTCCAAATATATAAAAAAAATTAAAAGCAAATTCTGTTTAGCTACACCTGAATCTGTAGATTTTAAGAATCTGTTTAATGATCCAAATGCATTTTGACAGCAGCAGTGAAGAACCCTTGACTAAACATTCAGAAAATGCGTGGCATCCAGATAGGCGCCTTGGATACCAGGCATGGGGGACAGAGAGGGAGAGACAGCCGAGGAGAGATTGTGCTGAGACAGAGGGGGACGCAGGACCTGCTCCACTTAGCATGTTATGAGTCAGGGTTTGCCACGGGTCACGAGCTGCATGAATAAAACAAATCATATTCTTGCATCTTTGTTTCTACATCCAGCAGCATGTTCCTCTGGGAATAGATGAAGGTCTCTTTTTTTCTGATTCGAGGCCTTTTGAGAAAACACGCTGCATGATTCATAACAGGAGAACTTATTAAGCTGGTGTTTGAGCAGAAAACAGAGAGCATATTACTGTTCCAGTTCTGCTCTGGTTTGCTATCACTGCTCTTCTTTGCTGGATGTTCTCTGAAAATCTTTCTGGACGTTCCCCAGAGGTCTCCGAATCATAAAAATTAGGCTAAAAGGATTTTTTCTGTTTAAAACAAAAAGCCACCGAGAAACCTTGCCGGGCAGAGACTCAGTCAAGCGTCCACAGACAGTGTGACAAACCGATTCAAATGCCCACAGACTGGGAGAGCTGGACCTCGACTCGCTATTCACCGGACCGAGGCATGTCGTCACGACAACGGAGGACGACAAAGGACTTTCTCAGTCTATTGAGCGCAGTGAAAGAAGAGGCAGCCGTGTGTGTGTGTGTGTGTGTGTGTGTGTGTGTGTGTGTGTGTGTGTGTGTGTGTGTAGCTAGCTGTAGCTGTGCGAGCCGTAGGTGGTAATGTATGCAGGCTATGCACAAACACATGAATGCACATGCTCGTCCCACCCCACCACCTTGTTAGTATTCTGCCACACAATGACCATGCCAGCACGTGTTCGATGACGTGATGTTTCAGGCGAGCATATGGTCAGCCTGAGCATCAGTCTTGGACTGGCACAAAGATGCCACTTGATCTGGATTTGTCTTTTTGTGTAACGATGTGGTGTTTAAGCTTTGCATAAATTGAACGAATCTGTTGCATGCAATACTGTAGGGGTGCACGATACTTATCGGCCCGATAGTTATCAGCCCGATATCAGGGAATTATGTCATCGTACTTATCGGTCCGATATCATAGCAAACAGAACCGATAATATATGTACATGTTTGCCAGCGCGGCGATGAGAATGCGTGTTTATTTTTATTTATTTTTTGGTCAAGCCGCTTCCCGTCCAGCACGACCCGAGCAATGTTCCAAGTTGCGTCGGAATAAACAACTTTCTCACTAGAACAATAATTACAATACTCCGTGCTGAAAAACAACCAGTCATTTTAAGAATTATTAATATTATTTTACCAATTAACCCTGTGTGTTACACACAAACTTTATAATTATAAACATCGGATCAACTACTTCCAATTTGAGAACTTGTAATGTCCATTACCTCCTGAATGCAACACAAAGTTTGTCTGCTAAAACACTAACAACAACAAGCTAGCGTTCAAGAACTCCACAGGATTTAAATCATTGCTGAGGCTTTGGACAAATCCGATAAAATTGCCAGGGAGGACGCCGATCTCAAGCAATTTAATGATGGAAATGATGACAACCAGTCGTTTACCCTCGCTAAAGACCAAAGCTTTTATCTCCTTGTTAACCATGTGACACCACTTAAGTTCATGTAGGACCTATATTATTTATCATTACAAACTTAGGGTGTATTCACACCAGCCCTGTTTAGTTTGCTTTAATCGAACTGTAGTTCATTTGCCTAGAAAGTCCAGTTCGTTTGGGGTGGTGTGAACGCATAATTGAACTCTGATACAGACCAAAAAAGCAAACTCTGGTTCGCCTCCAAACCCAGGTCTCGCTTCAGTTGAAGTGAACTCTGACGCGGTTTGATTGCATGTGTGAACACCAAGCAGACCGGAGACCACTCCAAAAGCAGGAAGTGGACTATAATGCAGGTCAATCTGAGTAATAACAGTAATAATGTTGTATCTTGTAAACACCTCGCTCGATGTTTGTATAAGGCGGACATCACTGCTGTGAAGTTTGATGAGCTCCTGCTTGGTGAACACCATCTCCGTGGTTCCACCTCATCTTCCACTCAAGCTAGTCTATTGCTGAAAACTATTTGTTTGGCACGTTTGCCAAAAACAAAAAATAAACCCTTCAACAACTAAAACCTGATGTCACTCCATGTTTGTTTACATTTTGTGAAGAAGGTAGTTGCGCGCCACGTCTTTTTCTGAGGTTTTCATGTTGATTCCTTCAGTGGTTCTTGTTGCAGCGCCCCCACAGGCGAGGGGAGGAACAGGTTGTTCACAGGGTTTGGCTCGGTTGACAAAGTGCAGTGTTAATATGATCTGCACCAACTGAAAATTTGAAACAAATCTTGCAATTTGGTCCCCAATCAAACCGAGTCTACCAGACTATCAGGTGTGAATACATTCTTAAACACTTGGTAAAGATAAGATAGAATTTACTTTGATAAAATGCAGGTAGTTTGTTCAAACTCAACAAATATTATTGCCTCGAGTTCCATTTGTGCTTTATCATACAATGTGGTGTTTTTTGCATGCTATCATTCATTCTAAGGCTGACTGACTGTCTCTCCTATGAGAGGCAAAAAGTCTGAGGTCTGTAATTGTGGCACAGTTTGTTGGCAACTGCTTGAATTGTTGTCGTCCAACCCTGTCAAACTTTTCCCTAAGGATCTTACCACCGCCCTTCTAGCACAATAAATAAAAGCATGAAAACTACATCTGCTCACAATAACAAATGCATATTCCTCTATTATTATCTTAATTTAACTATGTGGCTTTCTTCTGTCTTGAATTCTTGTGTATCAGCTGAGGTAGGTAGGCAGGGCTCCACGACCATTTAAATCTATATATATATTTATATATGTATTTGCCAAGTGCCCATACTTCACTTCAAGTTGTCGTTTTTCTTTCTGTGGTCAAAAAGTTAAATCAAGCCTCAATTGCTCCTGTCAATCATTCTTCTCTCTCTGTCTGTCTCAATGAGTAGATGTACCCCCTGCTTCCTTATGACTTCTTTTGACCCTTCTGCTTGTTGAGTCTCCAAATGAACAATTAGCACACCATCAGTTCCAGTCAGTCACATTTGCATGACAGCACTAATTTGTTCTGAAATAAGCAAAATAATCCAGCAACACTTGGTGATGTAAATTTGTCTTTTGTCCTCTGGGATTGCCATCAGTAGGAGGCCGGAATGTTAATGATTTACTTGTTGAATGTTTCACACATTATGAATTATTTTCAGAACAATATAGTGTTGAAATGTGGTGTTTAAAATGAATCTCATGACAAATTTCACTGCAAGTTAAACTCACGTGGACTTGCAAAGCTTGCTCCTTTGCTGTCTATGATTTGCAGCATGGTTTGTGTATTTTATTAACACTTTGCAAATTCTTGTCTGTTTGCAAAATATCTTGTGAAAAACTGAATTGATTTTAATGTATTATTGCATCCGCCAACGGCGAGGAGGTAATGTTTTTGGTTGCGTATGTCGGTCTGTCTGTTGGTCGGCCTGTCTGTGGACAACATTACTCAAAAGCTTGTGGACGGATTATCATGATATTTACACCACACATGGATACTGTCCCAATGAACACACCATTAAATTTGGGTGTTGTTCCAGATCACGATGCAGATACAGGATTTTTTTTCTATTAATCTTCTGAGATCGGCAAAGCTGTGATGCTTTCACAAGGCTTCTGTAAAAAACAACGAGAGCTTTCAGTGTTCATTTGAACTGGATTACACAGCACAGACTTCAAACTTTGTAAAAGTAATGTTAAAAACAGATGTAATGATGAATACGTCTTGCCATAATGTGCACATTTTTACGCATTTGGTGCGCATTTAGAGAACGTCTTCTGACCAGGAAGTGCATGACTGCACCATGAAACTTATTTTTCCCATTTCCTCAAACACACCACATTGTCGTAGGCTTGTACACAGATCGATGAAGAATGAGGAAGAGGAGTGATGCGCTCAGGTGCGGTGGACTTCAGACTCGGAGGTTGTTTGTTTGTTTGTTTGTTCATTTTTATTATTTAAATGAGACCAGGGGTGAGGTGATGTTTTCGGTCGTGCTGACCCACTCGCTTCATGAGCCGACTGTACCAGGAAGCGATGAAGAGAGTCAAACCATTACAAACTCAGACAACGGGATAAAACAGACGTTTTACATGGTGAAATGTGACTGATGAAAACTTAGGAGCTTAATCCCACACCGGTTTGACAATGAATAACGTCGGGTGACGAATCAGACTTTTTTTTTCACATTAGACTCCACCGGGAAGAAACTCCATGGATACTGCCTGCTTAGATGTTCGCTACGTCACAACTTATTTGGCAAATGTGTTTCCATCGCTGCTTTTGTGCATTTACTCTATTACAGAATGGGAGAAATTGGACTTGGTGGAGGTTTGCACTCTCCGAGTGCTTCTAATTTATTACTATGCCTTAATTGCACTATTTTTAAAATGTTCAGTCATTATGGCTTATTACATCTTCAGGGAAGTGTTCAAGTGAGCTATATACTGTGACTGACTGTTTAATTATTTAATGCTTCCCTCCACTTTGGGGATCCATAAAAGTACCGTACAAAGTACATTATTTCCTCATTTTTTTCTCTCCAGCACATTAATGAAGTGGTTATGATGTGATGAGTGATCTTTTTAACATCCGCTGATGGTCCGCTTTGTTAAACTGTTGTGGTGTATAATTGACTTTTATCAATTCCCGAGAATGGCGGCTCATTAGCAAAAGCTTATAAGTGATAAAAACTTGTAGCTGCCTACGTTGGAGCTCAGGTCGTTTGCAACGCTTGCAACAAGCAGCACCTGCTTTTCTCTGCAGAAGAACTGCCACCTCAGGGTGAAAAGATCCTGTCATAAAACGGCATTAGCGAGTGTGTCGGTGTGTGCGTCGCCTCTCTTTTAAGGGAAGTAGCTTTTATCCTGTGTCCGTTTAGTGCGGCCACTTGGTCAGAAAGCTGTGAAAGGGACACTATTTGCCTCAGCAGCAGACAGAGAGCCCCCTTCATCACACCGGAGGGACACACAGAGAGAGACCCCCTCTGTCTGCATGTGAACTGAGGACAGAGAGATGCCCATTGACCCTGAAGAAGCCAACGGAAATGGAGAAAGGCCAACCGTCTGCATCTGCCTCTCATAATGTTAGCGATATAAAAACACACTCATCTAAATGTCACAGAAGAAATCAGCAGCTATGGTGTAAGAAGATATGCGCAGCAGACGAAATGTGGATTTGAAGGAAATGACTTTAATCTTGCTGTTTGCAGTAGCAGATCCATTATGCTTTTCATATATTTGGGTTTAGACTGCAGTTGGTTCTGAAACCATGTCAGACACCAGTTGTAATAACTTTCACTGTTCACATCAGGTTTGTCTAGTCCCATTTTTACACTCAAATAACATGGGGAAATTTAATTTAAGCCATCATCAGCTGAACTGCTGCTCGGTCTAACCAGCAGATTGGAGTCCATTTGTGCTAATGGAATCATGGATTATGAGTGTAGTCTAATAGCGCTGTAGTAAATTTTCTCCATTGGGCAAGATTTAACTCGAGTTTGCTATTTCATGCTGAACCCACTGTAATCTCTTTTAACAGAATTAACATTTGAACAGGCAGAGAGAACTGGAGGATTCTTAATGGATGGAGCCATTATGTTAGCTTTTTAACCGAAAAGTTTTACTTCTAAATTGTCTTGTTTCTATGCATTACATCTGTGCGTGTTATCAGTTGGTGGTGTTTAAATAAAAGAAAAAAAATTATTTTTTTTCAAATTTTCCCATTTTGACTAAATTTGAAATATAGAAAAAAATATGCGTGTCTCTAGTAGCTGATTAGTTGAGCTTTCATTTGACTGCAGCCTTTTAATCCTTTGATCAAGGACTTTTTAATCTGTTCTTTGAATGTTTTCACTTCTGATGTTTAAAGCAGCTGTCATTGTTTCCTGTGAATGTTTGTTAAAATACTTTGAACCAAAATTTTACAGGTTTTTTGTACATATTTTGGGTATATTGTCTAATAAACCTTGACTGGTAATGTTTATGTAGGTTTTCAAGTTTGTTTTTGTCTTAATACTTCTTCATATGTAATGAAGTATAATTATGTTGTTTTGATAGTTAAGTCTTACAGAAAACCACTGCATTTTTTCAATTTTTCCTCAACTTAATTTTGCTCTTCCTGGAAACACTTTTGTCCAGGGTTAGATGCTGACTTTGCTAACTGTGCAACTCAAGCTTTTCACTGTTACCTAAACACAGTTCTTTCTATTTATCTTTGATTTGGTAAATGCAAACATCTGTTCTGTGTATTCCCACTGCTTGTTGCTCCTGGCTGAGTTGATTTCATCCTTCTCTGTTTCCCCCATCGTACTGTCCGGATGGGATCCACAGATGCAACTGTTGCAGAGCCTGGGGCGAGACGCCAGTCGATCCAACACAACATAACATTTCAAAGCAGTACTCTGTGGCTCCAAGCCCAGTGTACCCCACTGTCACTGGGTTGTTGACCTCACATATTTTATGAGGTCTTTGGTGCTTAGTGGGCTGTCACGGCTCATTAAATGCTTTAGGAATGAACTTGCACAGCAGACTCCATCAGTGATTAATAAACAGAAAAAGAAAGAGATTCAGGCAGAGGTTCTGCGATCAGACAGTGTTCTTAATTTTACGTACTTACTGTCATTTTAGAGGCCTCTAAATAGACTTGTTAGCACAAATTCAGTTCAATTCAATTCAATTCAATTATACTTTTTTGATCCCAGAGGGAAATTAGGTATTAAGCTGGGTTCACACCGAATGTGTTTTGAGCAGCAACAACACACCCAACGCCTCTAGTTGGACGCACTATGTTCAGACTGGGACAGAGACTAGACGCGTGTCTGCAGAGGGAGGAGCGTCTTGTTTTTATTTTTTTATTTTTTTTCTGGTCAGTCTTAATGGCGGATGAAAAAAAATGAAATAAAGAAAATAGCTTTGCGTTATTTACTGAAAGCAAGCGAACGTTGCGCACACCAAATAATTAATTAACCAGATAATTTATAGGTGGTCTGTTTGGTGAGTTTCACCACTCCAGGAGCTGCGAGCTGACAAACTATTTTTTTTGTCCCGAGCCCAGTTTAACCCCCTAATTTACACTACATGCGTTCCGGCTCCACTCTGCTCCGGTCCGACCTCCGCAGCAAATATGCACCCATTATAATCAATGAGAGTATTTACACTGGCTGCGCAGGGCGGCGGTGAGTGGACGGCGATCCGGCAAAATTAGAACAGATCTTATTTTTGCCGGATGCCGGAGCTGAGTCAATTTTTAAAGATTACGTCACACCAACAGAAAAAGAAATGAGCACAACATCCGTATTTTCAAAATAAGACAAGATTAGGTGGGATAATTTGTCGGAATAATGTCGAAATTGCAGCTATATTAATAAATATATGGATATATTTCAACACAAATGCTGTCAGAATGTATCGTTCTGTTTGGGAAGCAGATGGAAACGTAGCATGAAGCATATGTACACACATGATACAAATGGATTTTATTTTGAAATCATAAGTTTCAGAAACTTGACAGCGAGACAGTTTCAACCAAATCAATGTTTTCAGCTGTGTTTGTAGTTCGTCTTTCACAGAATTAATTATTTTTTGCTCTGACTCACACATCACTGAATTTATCGCGCGATCTCCTTCCTCCACACACTCTGTCGGACCGGAGCGGAGGCTGTATAAATTGAGACACAAATGAACAGCTGCGACCTGCACACCGCAGCGCAGCTGAGCGGAGATGCATGTAGTATAAATCCGGGGTCAGGAAACCGTCACGTGGTAAAATGATTCTCTCTGATTGGTTGACGCGGCGCGTCAAGCAGCAAAAGTTCAGTATTTTGAACTCCAGCATCGGCTGCTTTGGATGTGCCGCATGCATGGAAAACTCTACCGCACCTACCGCTACCTTGTGCGCGCCTCACTAAATGGGCTAAATGTGCCGTGCTGTCCCTAGACGCCTGCCCACCATAGACTTTGCATTTAAACTGGATGCTTTGGCTGCTCAAAATGCATCTGGTATGTACCCGGCTTTAGGTATTAGGTATACCCAAGAGGGCTGGTTAGGTATTAGGTAGCTAAATTCAAGATATCAAAAATTTTCCTTATTTAGGATACACAGATTTTTGGATTTTTGATGAACTCCTGTTTCTGATGCTTTTGAAGAAAGAGGAAAACACTCATGTTACTTATTACTTGTGCAAACTAGCTTCATACATAGTTTATACATAGCTGTTCTTCTCATCCCCATCAGCAGTTATTTATAGTTGGACTGTACATCATTGCCTAATATGCTGCCTGTCGGGCACAACTGATGAACTGTGGAGATTTTTGATGAAACAGCATGTGAGAAACCAAACCTCTGCTTCTGTAGAAGGTGGCATTGGTCACAATACTCATTGAATTGACTAGATATATTTTATTTTATCCAAATTATCTTCCAAGTAGACTTGTTCTCAATGATATTACAAAAAGCAATTAATGTTAAAGAGTGAAAACGTATTTGATAGATAATATAAGGCCTTACATGTCAAGAACAATGTCCCAGAGTAGACTTCCCCTTTTGACTTTTAAATGAGCTAGCAGTATGGCTGTGTTCTTCCTCATCCATCTCCACTTTGTTCCACACCACAGTCGGCCAGTCTGCTCTCAGGGTAGCTTGTAGCAAACCATCACTGCCGTCTGCCATTGGTAAGAGGAAGTTCCCATGGCGATGGGTCGCTCTGAGCTATAAATATGTTGATCGGTCAAAGAGCAGTTGAAGATGCCTGCAGCAGCAGTGAGAATTTATCTTGAATTGTTCCCATGCTGCCATATAGTCAGAAGCTGGGTGAAGCTAAAAATATCCACCATAGAAAGTTATTAGCCTTGGGTTTCAGATAATGTAGTTGAATTAAATGTACTGAACTGAGCTGAGCTTAACTTTTATTTTAATATGCTTTCTTAATGTTTGCGAAACTCAGGCTGTTACTTTTGTACTTTAGTTTTACTTGTCTAACTTTAAGTTAGTTACACACTATAGCAAGTTGACTGATGACTCAAAAGGATAAAAAATGTTCCTATGATCTTGCTACAACATTTAAGCTGCATTACCTCCTTTTTAAGACCATACACCCTGTATGTATATAAATGAATTTGTGTTAATTCCAAGCGTTGACAGTGTAGCGAGTTGGTAGGAAAGAAACAGAAAGGGTGACAACTATTTGTGTCCTGCAATATACGTTACAACCTGTTGGGGCACCAGATCAGATTTACTGATACATATTTGTTCACCCTTTTTAATCAGACTTATATTTACCCAAGTGTGGTTTATACTAGGGATGCACCAATATGAAAATTTCAGCTGATATCGATATTTGATTTAAATATTGCTGTTACGATTGATAACTGATATTTATCGATATTACGCAAACACACAAATTATTTATATACATTTATGCACAAATACACTTGTGTCTTTTTGATCCCATAAAAAACTAATAAATAAATAAATAAATAAATAAATAAGCAACCAGACTGCTAACAAGGCTCTCTACTTCAGTTATTCCTGGCTGTGCAGTGTCACTATCATGATCAAACAGATACCACTCTCAAAACAGAAATGCAAAGATAAAAAGTGGGAAATCAATATTGGACATTAATTAGTTTAACGTTTTCGACCTATACCAATGTTCTAAAAAAGGACCAATATTGTCCGATACCGATGTTAATGCCAATATATCCTTAGTTTATACCAAAATTACAGTGAAACAGAATAATTTTAGCAGTCATTCAAAACTCAGTTTGAGTGATATGTTTACTGTGTTAATTTCAGAACAATGTTTTCTTAGACAATGTGGTCATCTAATATTCACTCAATTTATATTTTTGCCAACTTCCAAATTCCAACACCTTTATATCCTTAAATCTTTTTGTTTATTTTGCTTGTTTAGTACATATTTAAATACAAGAATTTTCTAACATTAACCCTAGCTTAATACAATATATGACACACACAAAATAAGATTTATTACTCTCTTTTTTTTCTTTTCTTTTCTTAGGAAATGTTTTTTGTTAGACTGTAAATATTTGGTAGTTATGATGAGGCAAGGAGAAATGTTTCATTTAGTCTTATTTCTTTCTGTTGAGCTTTTAAGACATTTACATGAGACTAGGAGATTTTGGCTCCTCAGTATTAACTTTAGGAGCTCTTTCAGGCTTGAGCCATAAAAGATGAGGCAAAGAACTTTATTTGTTTCATATATTTTTGTAGAGACAACTTTCTTGTCTTTGTATGTATATTCTCAGGCCTGCCTGTTTACCGCACTGTATTCACTGATTCATTCAGTCATACAACAAATACAGATCCCAAATCCTCCAGTAGTTGTTGAGGAGTTTTTTTATTTCTTATATTAATTCTGCTCATGAATAAGTAATGAGGAGGTTTGAGACACACAGAAGACTCATGCACCTGCTCCTGTGGTCGCTGCATTTTGTGCAAACACACACAAACCCACCCAGTCACAGGGATCCACGTTCTCCCTTTTAACCCCTCCCATCTTTTCCTTGATTGCAGCCGCAGGGGGTAGACAGTTAGGTGAGATGGGGCTGAATCTCTAATGCACAATCTGTTTGCACTTTGATGAAGCAAAATATTGCATTTTTTTTGCATATCACACTTTTCTAGAGACATCGCTTTGTCTTCACTGTTATTATGCTGAGTGTCGGGGTGTAAATAATATTTTCAGTGCTCATCAAAGTGTCATTCAGATCCCCAGTTTTTGGCATGCTCTGTGCACAATGGTGCACATTAGTTATTTATTTCTGACTTTTTCTCACTGGGGTCAGTGAAAGGTCTGAGAAACCTGCTCAATAATTAATTATCTTTTTTCTGTAGTAAGACGACTCTTAGTGTCTACAAACCACTTTCCTCTGAGGTGTTGAGTGATGGTTGTGGAAACAGGAAATGAAAGCTGCCAGATGTAAGTGATGCTGTGTTTGGAAACACTCCACATGGTGGTGAATTTTAAAACACTATGAGATATCAAACGGAAGGGCTTGTTGTATATGAAGAACGAGTTACGGGTGTCACCTTACAGTTTCTTTCTGTTTGTCATGTTTTCACCACTTTGAGCACAAGATAATGATCCTCTGTGTTGTTGACAGATGGGGAGAGAAGGGCTGGGACATGATTCCAGGTGATCCAGCAAAGGACCTCTTCAGTTTAAAAGAGAACATAAATGGTGAGATGCTGTTCTTAAAAATGTAATCAAAAAATTTGATTGTGTAAAACAACAACAAAATACAATCTTATTAGAATACAGCCTGATAACCCTGATTTTTCCCCCCTCAACAGAATATTTGCCATGCTACATGGGAAGGCTCTGAACACCTCCCCGGTCTTCTTCCTCATTCTCACCGTTGTAGCTGCTGTTCATGGTCACTTGTATCCCCAATTTTCACGCAATGACACTGAATTCCAGCACCTGGTGCTCCACCCGGACCCGGCCGTGGGCACAGTGTACGTGGGGGCCAGGGACCACCTTTTCCAGTTGGATGGATTTGACGGACTCCGGCTGGAGCAAGAGGAGACCACCGGTCCTCTGAGGGACCACAAAAACTGCCTTCCTCCTGTCACAGAAAGCAACTGCCCCGCATCCAGAAGAACAAGCAACCACAACAAACTGCTTCTGGTGAACCCAAAGGCGTCGGAGTTGATCACCTGTGGTAGCGTCCACCAGGGCACCTGTCAGAAACGTAGCCTGAAGTCCATCAAGGAGGTTCTCTTTTCAACTGAAAGGCCCGTGGATACACAGTACGTTGCAGCCAATGATCCCTCAGTGTCTACTGTGGGGTTGGTGGTGGAGCTTCCGGACAGCGTAAAGACGGTGATGTATGTTGGTCGAGGATACACTGCCAGCCACCCGCCCATTTCCACCCGCCATCTGTCGTCAGAGCCTTTCTTTTCATGCGAGGAGACGGCTAAGCTGGCTGTTGCTGGACGTTTGTCAGAATACGACCATCATTTTGTGAAGGCGTTCACCCGGCGCTCACACGTGTACTTCCTGTTTTACCGCCGTGACATCAAATCAGTATCGAGGGAGTACCGGACTTACGCAGCCAGGGTTTGCCTCGAGGACACCTCCTACTACTCATATGTGGAAATTCCTCTCCTGTGCAGATCGCCCTCTTCTCCTTCCAGGGTTTATAACCTGCTTCAGGCTGCTCAGGTACATTTAAGGGTTGTGTCAAAACAATTTGGCCACTAGGGCTGCACGATATTAGAAAAACCTGCGATAACAGTGCTTAAAGTGCCTGTGACATGCCTATCCTTCAAATACAAAAAGTCAAAGAAACCATCTTTATACTTAAGATAATTGGCATACACACGATTTTACCCATTTGGTCACATAACTGGCCTATTTTCAAAGTGAAACAGGAAGTGACATCAAAGGGGAAATCTTTAATAAAATAAACTGGTCTTTGTTTATTAAAACAATATTATTTAAGCTTTAATTCTTCTTCCTCTCTGTTCGATAGTGACTCAAAATAATGTAAATAAACATCAGATTATTCTCTACAGCCTGTGTTGTTAGCTGTTGTAACAATGCTCTGTTTACATGCAGTCCCCTTTTACATCACTTCCTGTTTCATCACATGCAAATATCTCAACAACTGTTCATCTCAGCAGCGTGAAATTTGTTTTGCAATATTTTATCATTGTTATCTTTCCGAAAATGCATTCATGTTTATGACAAAAAAATCATGTCACAGGTACTTTAATATTGCAATGACTTGTGATAAATGAACAAATACATAAGTATGTCGTGTTTTCTTTGGATTCCTGCATGGATTTTTAAAAAACATGAACAAATCCATCCAGCTGACCAAACACATGAAGGACTCTTTTTGATTGCTTCCGCCTGATTGACAAATAATAATTTAATAAATGCAAACTTTTGAGCCAACCATTTATGGCAGTTTATGCAGTTTTTTTGCAATATGCCAATTGCACAGGCTGTTACTGCGATGACGATAAATTTTCGATATATGCAGCCCTATTGGCCATCCTTGTCTAACTTTCATTATTTTTTGCAGGCCATGTAAACTTCTACAATGTCAACTGTTAGAGACTATTACAGTCCAGGCGTGTGTACTGCAAATTGTTATGATGTCTTTATTTTTTGCTACGAGGACTTGCGGGTAGTTAGACTGAAGGGAGTAACTGTTTAAAATACCATTCAAGGTCTTGATGCCCACAGTTTAATTTGTGTGCATGAATCTCACCCAACGAGGATTGCATCAAGATATTTTCCTGCTTTTGAGTTTTTCTCACGCCTGTATTGCAACAGGTGGGACAAGGTGTGGGCCTGCAAGGCGAAGATCTACTGGGAGTCTTCTCCACCCATGTCGGCTCAACAAACAACGGTCCGTTGGACTCCTCGGCTCTGTGTGTTTTCTCTCTGGATGAGCTCGACAGGCACATCAACTCCACCCGCGACCTCTGCTACACCAAAGATGGGTTGGTGGAGGGCAGAGGGGAGGTGGCTTACATAGAGTACGAAGTCAAGTCCAGCTGTGCTAACCTGCCTTTGGTAAGGACGCAGGAGAAGATGACGTCGAAGCTGAAAAGCAAATATTTTTTAAGCTCCTGGATTATGAAACTATGATCAGAAATATGCGCACAGAAGCATTTCATTTGTTCCCCCTTCCAGAAAAGACTGTTTCTTTGCTTTGTACTGCTTTGTGTCTATTTAGAGTAGAGATACAGTACAAGACATAGTAGATACATTAAGGCTAAATATCAGGAGATGTAATGCCTGCACCTCAGCTCTATTGACTCACTTGGCTTAAGTGTTCAGTAGAAGGTAAAATAAATGGAATGCTCAGCCAAGTAACAAGGAAAGACTGGGCTGGCACAATTAAGATGAGTAATGGATGGAAGTCTAGTAATGAGGCTTCTTTTGAAAAGCCCTGAGTTCCCAGATGCCCTAGGAGCAGCTTTGCCCAGCTGCAGCCATCCAGAGACCGTCTCCACAGATCTGCAGCCGCCCAGGTTCCCTCTGCCCTCAGAACCGTTTAATGGGATCGTTAGAGATCAATAAAGAAAACCAACCCTGAATCATCTGTTCTGCAGCTTAATGAGCTCTGACAAGAAAAGACGAGTGTTTTTTTTTTCCTCTTTTTTTACTGACATAAGAGGACAGAGGCTGAGAAAGAGAGCGAGGGGGAGGAAACTAAAACATGGGAGTAGAAGGAAGATTGTAGCACAGAAACTGACAGGAGGAAAATGGGGCACTGAAAGAAAAAAGATCAAAGAAAGAAGAGAGATTTATTAGACTACTATTTCTCTAACAATAACAAGCCATCTTATTTTTTCTGTATACTGAAAACACTAAAAATAGGCTCAGCACTCTTACTGTGTTTATGTCTAATGGAGCAAGTCTCACACGCTTATATTTAGTTGGACCACCTTTAGCATTGACTACGACACTCATTCTCGGTGGCATTGTTTGGATAAGTTTCTGCAATGTCACAAGACTTATTTCCATCCAGTGTTGCATTAATTTTTAGTCTGACCACTGCACAAAGCCTTCTCCAGCACATCCCAAAGACTCTCGATGGACTCTGTGGAGCCAGTCCATGTGTGGACATGATGTCTCATGCTCCCTGAACCACTCTTTCAAAATTCCAGCCCCATGAATCCTGGCATTTTCATCCTGGAATATGGTTGTGCCATCAGGGCAGAAACAATTCATTGATGGAATAATCTGGTCATTCAGTATATTCAGGTCAGCTGACCTCTTTCTTTGAGCACAGACTGTTGCTGAACCTAGACCTGAACAACTGCAGCAACTCATCATAGACCTTAGTTAAATCTAGGGATGCACAATATATTGGCGTTAAAATTGGTATTGGCCAATATTGGTTGTTTTTTAGAATATCTTTATCAGTCCAAATAGTAAAACTGGGCCAATATTAACGTCTGATGTTGATTTCCTACTTTTTAGCTTTGTGTTTCTGTTTTGGGAGGGGAAATGGTTGGTCTGGTGGTATCTGTTTGATCATCATGATAGTGAGGTTTCACAGCCAGGAATAACTAAAATAAAGAGCCTTGTCAGAGGTCTGGTCAGTTTTTTATAGTATCAAATAAAGACAAAGAAATTGTATTTGTGCGTGTGTGTATGTATGTATGTATGTATGTATGTATGTATGTATATATATATATATTGGTTATTGGCAGTGTAGAAATGCAGCAGAACAGTGACTCAAGGTAACAGAATAATAGCTAAAAACTATCTTTAGCAAAAGACTAGCTGAAAGTAGCAAAACTAGCTAAATACCAAAAATACCCAAACACTAACTAAAAGCTAAAAGTTTTAAAAGGCTAAATGTAAATATGTTGAAATGATCTCAGTGTATTTCTGTGGAGAAAATATTTGCCAAAAAGATGAATATTTTGAAAAGAAAAACCCAGACATCCTGGCACCCATCCCCTGAATGAGCTGAGTGTTTTGGGGTATGATTAGCTAAAATAGCACCAGGTAAACAGAAGTAGTTAGACTGCAAAACAGCACAAAGACAAATAAAAAGCAGGAAACAGTATCACAAATGCTGAATCAAAATTCACATTATTAAATAATGACTTTAAATAGCAGCTGTAATAATTGTGTTTATGTATCTAATAACCAAATGCTCCATCCTGTCACGTTTTTAGAATACCCTGAAGGCATACCCATGTGGCTCTGACCACACCCCCAGTCCCATGGCGAGCAGGGACGCGATGGAAGCCAAAGCTGTGTGGCAAACCTCCGTCGCCCGTCTCACCGCCGTGGCTGTAAGTGTCAGAGAAGGACACAGCATCGCCTTCCTGGGAGACGCCAAAGGAAATCTGCACAAGGTATAAAATGTTCCCTAACATGCCTGCACCAGGTGGAAGGCGTGGGACAACCCTGACTCATCAAGATTACCACTGAAACGCTTAATCCATGAGTCAGTTAGATGTGTTGCAATCTTTCATTCATCGCAGTCATTTGAGCATAAAGTCTCACGTAACGTTCTGTCTGTACAGCCTCACAGCTCCGTCTGCTTGTCTCTGATCCTCTTACAGCAAAACAAAGTACATTGGACTTGTTTCATGGATCCTTTGTTTAAATGAAACATACAGCGATTTTAAATCCTTATTTTTCACAGTTGAATCATTCATTTTGGGTCTATATAAAGTAAAACTGCACTGCTTTGGTCTGAATTTGTTCTACAGACTCCAACTATGCAACAAAATGCATTTAATGGCTTAAAAAGTGAAGTTTGCAGGATATTGTCCCATTTATTCTGTTACTTATTGTCCTTCATCATCACCAAAGCCTTACACTACAGTGTGGAAGATTCCCATCATTCCTCCACTTGCTGTGTTCCAACATACACAGACTAGCATACCACAGTGATCCCATGCTTAATGTGTTACCTTTGTGTCGAGCAGGCTGTGATTCTTGGAGGCTTGGTGCATTTTTTTCCTTTATGTTTTAAATGGACGGTCTCACAGTTTCTTCTTAAAGTCCGAATGCCACATTTTCTTTCCGAAAAGTGAAAAGTCAAACTATTTCTTTAACAGCATTGTCAGAAATGTTTGCATGACAGGATCAAGATAAGAGGATTGTAGATGTAACTGTGCCGTGATGTTTTCTTCTGTTAGAAATGTGGGAACGAGAGACATGAGGCTCGACTTAACATTTCAAGTTAGCAGATTAAAGCATTATTACTTTACATAGAACCATCTGAAACATGCTATTAGAACCAGATTATTGTGTTACAAGAAATCAAACTCCACTGTATCTAGATACAGAATATGCACGTGGGTGTTATGCATTCCTTCAAAGAATGCAACTTTCATTGCTTTTTGCAGTTTGGGAAGAGCCAGGCTATCTAAACAGATCCCATCCTGGCACTGGTGTCATGAAATGCACACAGACGGGCAAATTTATGAAATCAGAACATTTCCTAAAATGGTTGTTTCTTTAAAACAGGCAGAGGCCTGCTACAAATTAATTTAGTTACTTCATGTCAAAAGAGCTCCAGCTGAAAAGACTCAAATAAAAGTCACACCAAACATAAAACCACTACGGATTAAATAAATAATACTTGAAAGGCGTTTTGCATCGACGTGCACGGCTGAAGATTAGAAGGATCAAATGAAATATTAAATATGACATGTAAAACAGTAGTTAATGCCTGAAGGTTTTTTAGTTTACTAATCACTGCCAGCAACTTCCTTTATGTGCTGAGTGCATGCTTCTAATGGGACAACAGATCCTCTATTCTATTTGCAGTGATTTCATTAAGACGAGGTAACATGAGAGTTTGAAGGTCTGGGAATCACTTAAGCCAGAGGTGTCTTCCTGTGCTTCAGATTAGATTTGACTGTTTGATAATCATATTTATGGCCACTTCTGCTGCGATCCTGTGCAAGTGTGATTTGATTTTCATTTGAGCTGGAAAATAGGGAAGGTAGTTTTTTTGTGTTTTTTATTTTTTTTGTCAAATATTAAATTTATTTGTGGAGAGTCCAACTTCCCTACAAGCTGGACTTCAGTCTTTTTGATGAAAAGTAATTTCTGTGCCAGCAGTGTTTGTTATAAATTGCATTAAATGAACCAAATGTATTTTCCGGTCTTATTCTCCAGGTGTACCTTGGTAAGGACGGTGGGGTGGAGGTATACGCTAACTCGACAATACATCCCAACTCCCCCATTAGCAGCGACCTGTTGCTCGATCAGAATGGATCGCACATCTACGTCATGACCAGAACTACGGTGAGACCGCAAAATGTGCAGCCGGTAGTCATTTCGGCTCGTGTTTCATATCCAAAACGCCCAGCAGATGTATAAACAGACACGTCTTTGTTCCTGTTCCGCCACCCATCCAGATGTCTTCATAAATGAGAATGAACATGGGCTTGTCGTCCGTCAGACAATTTATAGTTTGTCTGACGGTTTTCATGCTTTGATACTTCCTCAAGCTGTGTGTCCCTCAAAAGATAAAGCAGAAAACAGAGAGGCCAGCTGGCAGCTGGGGTCAGAGGTCACAAACCCCACTGAGGTGGGCACAACAGTCAGCACGAGGTCTAAGGTCAGACTTAACAATAGTATTGATCATCAAAAGTGGCCTGCATTGTGTTGACACACTCCCTACAGAGTGTGTGTAGGAAGCTGTGGATGGTGATAAATGACGATGAGAATCCAGATTACTTTGATAATGAGCTGGAAAAATATTTAGGCTAACAAAGCTAAGGTTCAACAGAAATTAAACAAAAAATATAAGGTAAACTAATAAACTGAATTTATTACAAGAAGCTCTAATTGCAGCACGGCTGGCAACTCTTAACTTTATACATCATGAAGGGAAATATTTATCTTAATAAGTGTTAGTAAGCAGGGGAACTGGTGTGTTTTAGTATTGCGTGTACTTTCAAGGACAGAAATTCCCTTCCTGTTTACATGATGAGGACCTGTTGGGCAATAACTTCATTAGCCACCACAGAGATAAATAAAAAATATTCAGTAATCCAGTGGGATCTCTTCAACTTGCTTATCTTCAAGGCACTAAAGGTTTTTGAAGAAATGTGATTCTGTTTATGAAAACTAAATAACAGCTTTTGCTGTTCTTGCGAGCAGCTTTTGACCAGTTCTGATCCAAACTATTGTTAAGATTCAATCATTTCCCATTATTTTAAAGCACTAAACTGATAGAATTCCCCAAGTCCCTCTCTGAACTAGCTGTCACGTGCATTTTCATAAAACTCCAGCAACCCCCCACCCCCCACCCCTCCACGTCCAAGCTGGGAGAAGTAATTAAAGCACAGACCAGAATTTCCCATACTTTTTGGATGGAAGCAGACCAAGAACAGCTGTCTTTTTTTTTAGTTGTTTCAGTGAATAATGAGTGTTTTAAATGAATATTGGTGAGTCTTATGGATGTTTCTCAGACAGGACTGACTTTATGCCACTATAAACAAGAAAACTGTTGATCGATATTGTTGCTGTGAGGAGAAAACATCTTTGTGACCCAGCTGAATCAGTTTACTTTTTATTCAGAATCTAGTTCATTTTCACTTATGTGATATTAGAGGTCGTATTAGACTTTTTCGCTGTCCGTCATTTTGACTGATAGAGTCAACAAAAAAATCTGTCGTGATGAATTTTTTTTTACCCGTCACACTGTTTTGATGTTCTGAAGTCTAAATCTGATGCGACACTGGAGACTGGCAAAATCAGAAAACATTTCTCCATTCGAAGAGACCAGAAGTCGGCAAAACTTTCTGAATGAGGGATTTCCAAATCCCAAGCAGTCACTTCAGCGGGAGGGAATCCCGCAGCATTCCCTCCCGCTGCACCACTGGTTCAGTCGCGCCACTTTGTGACCCGTCGTGGTCACATTCCAAAGCCCCCTGTCCATATATCTTCAATGCATTGTCAGCTCACAGAGAGAGAGATGCATTCAGTATGGTGTCTAGATCTGAGATAATGCTCAGATGGGAATCTTTTTTTATTGAATAAGACACCTCCGTGAGTGAGTGTGATGCCACAGAACTTGCTGTCTTGTGAAGCCTCGTTATTTTTTTTCTCCCCGCCTCACCTGGCCCATTCATTAATGTAGACATATCATGATTTTAAATCCTTCCTTTCCACATTTAAATAAATCAAATAAAGTGGAACTGCAATGCTTTGATGTGAATTCCTCCTTATTCTACCTTTACCAGACCCTCTTTCACCATTTTTTCTGAGGTGTGTCTCAAAGTATCTGATTGTGTTACTGTTCCTTTAAGACGCTTCAAGCCCCGCCCCCTCCGGCTTCCAGACCGGTCCACTCCAGTTTGAGAGAGGAGTTTAGCATTTTCTAGCTTGCAGAAACGTTTTATTTACAATTTAATTAAAAGCTGTCAACAACAGAAGACTTGCATGTTGGGGCCAGAGTCTGACCCAGAACCAGAGGAGAATTAAGTTGAGAAAATTGTAGTTGTCTAGACCTGCTTTAGAGGTTTTGTTGCAGCTAATTTGACGTAATAGAAAACAGAGAAAAACTGAATGGGCTGAAACATCTGAACCAAACAGAAAATAAAGATTTCTTTTTAGCACCAGAAGAGATTAAATTCAACTTTTCTGCCTCCTAAAGACTCCAAGTTCACAACAAAATATCTTTAAAAGCTAAAAAAAAAAGGTGGATTTAGCATGATATGTCCCCTTTACGTCTTCCAGATGTAAGTGGTCAGGGGTTTTAATCGCATTCTGTCAAAATGACGGATGACCTTCAGATTTTTCGCCACCATGTAAAAAAAAGTGTCACATACAGAAACTATTCACTTAACACGACCCATTTGATGTTAAATTTGTTTATGAATCATGAGAGTGTAAGAATAAGACTGACATCAACTAATAAATATTCTTATTTTGTTTAGAAATTTCCAAAAAAAAAAATAGTAAGTGGAGACTCGACATATAAAGCTCTTCAGGATGTGGCTCAGTAATGAAGCAATGAACATCCAGCCGACTCGTTTATAAATCAAATTGAAAACATTGTGGTTGGAAGTCAAATGAATCCAAAACACTCTGAGGTAAATCAAGTCTTCATGGAAGAATCCGATTGGTTTGATATGTTAACCACACGCCTATTGATTGACTCTCTGGTAGAGGGACCTGATTAATTATTGTTTTAATCATATTCATGGTTGAGATTTTGGTCAGGGAGATTCCAAAATGACAGTTTTTACATTTATTTTGGTATTTATGCTTATCTTTTATTGTGTAAAGTGCTTCATTGAGATTAATAGTCTCCATATCTGCCTTATTCAGACTAGTAAATTGCCTTTAATTACTTAAATTCACTTATCTGCCTTTTTATTCAGATTGAGAAGCGTCCAGTTGCAGAATGTGGAGATCACTCAGACTGTCAATCCTGTCTGTCTGCCAGAGACCCCTACTGTGGCTGGTGTGTCTTGGAGGGACGGTGAGTCTGGCGGATGTGTTCTCTCTGCTTGTTGTTACAGACTTGACTTCCCAATCTCGTAATATTCCTGCTATATTTCAGCTGTGGCCAGCGGTGGGAGTGCCAGCGAGGGTCTATGCAGGGCCAGTGGTTGTGGAGTTTCAACCAGACGCAGCAGTGCCTCAGCATCCAGCGCCTCAATCTCTACAACATTAGCCGTGGAGAAAAAACAGACGTAATGAAGCATGCAATGCTGGAACAGTTTAACAGAATGCTTTGGAGCGTGTCACTTAAATATGACCTCATATGTCCTATGTTGTTTCAGCTCTACAAATATCTAAACTCATTAAAGAGCATTCATTTCCTTTTTAACTGTGTTTCTCTTCCTCAATGTTTGTTCTCATTCAGATTGCTCTGTCAGTAGAGGGCCTCCCTAATCTGAAACAAGGAGAGGCGTATTCCTGCTTCTTCCAGGACACAGAAACTCCTGCCTTGCTCACTACCACTGGTGTGATCTGCTCCACCCCCGATGCCAACAGTTTGCCCCTCATTGGCCCAGGAGATGGTCAGTCTTCCCTCTTTATTGAAGGATTTAAAGATGGGAAAATATTCTATTTTTAAGTGTTTTTAAAGCTTTAAACATGCTTAAATCTGGATAAATTACTGAATAAATTGATAACTTATTAAACTTATTGTTTTTCACATAATAAAGGCAGATTTTAGTTGTTGTACTTTTAGGGCTGGGTTAAAAAAATCGATTAATTTGTTCAAATTTTGTGGAAATCGATTCATAAGGCATGAGATCAATTTTTCCCAATGAGCGTTGTGTGCAATTAAGCTGCGCATTTTCATGTTGTGTGTAACTCCTGGCTTGCCGTATACTAACATCTGGTTGACGTTCAGTGCTAACATTAGCACTCGACAAGTTGTCTAGGGTAAAACAACACCTGCTTCGGATGTTATCATCCATTAAATGGACGTTATTAGCTGTTATCAGTCCCATAGAATGGCTTCAGACTGTCAGCTGGTTAGTATGAGGCATAAAGCCACTAAGGTTTTTTATTTATGAAATCTGGTTAGTATGAGGCATAAAGCCACTAAGGTTTTTTATTTATGAAATCTGGTTAGTATGAGGCATAAAACCACTAAGGTTAGTTTTAGAGAAAATGACATGGGCTACGATTAAGTAGACCGGACTCTGGCGTTAGCAGTTTGTTGCATTCCAACGTATATGGCACTGGTAACCCACTAGTGGGCACTGTCGGGACAGTCTGAAGCCATTCTATGGGACTGATAACTGCTAATAACGTCCATTTAATGGACTGATAACATCCGAACCCGCTGCAAAACAAAAGAAACAAAGGAATCACTAACATTACAGCTGATTCTCAGCTGAACTTAAAGGTAGCAGAGGCCATGACAACTTTTGTTTGCAAAGATTTGCGCTCGGACGCGGTAGCGGGAAACGAAGCTTCAAGCGTCTCATTCCGGTGTTCGAACCAAAACTATGGTACGTAATCTGACTGAAACTGTTCTCCTCGGTATGTATAAGTGTGTGAAAGATGACAGTCTAACAAAATCGTTTAGTTTTGTTACCAATATTATTTTGAAATTTAAAAACATTTTAATGTAATTAAAACAATGATTGAATGTATAAGCTGAAGTATTCTTTGTTTTCTTTCTTTCTTCTTGTTAATAAGTTTTATTGGCCAGACGCTAACGGAAACACTACAAATATACAGTTTTTATACACTCAAAAGAGTGGGGAGAGGTATACTTATAATATCCCACCTCTTCTCCTGCAACCTTATTCCCATCACTTCTTAGTGATAAGAAAATTATTCTTAGTTTCTTACAAACTAATTCAATTCAATTCAGTTTATTTATATAGCGCCAAGTCACAACATACATTGTCTCAGGGCACTGTACATGAAAAAAAGAACAATCTAAAGAAGAATCCAGCAGATTGTGTTGAATCACTTCATCACAGTCTCCCATCCTGAGCAAACGGTGGAGAGGAAAAACTCCCTGCTAATCAGGAAGAAACCTCCAGCAGAACCAGGCTCAGGACAGGAGACCATCTGCCTCGACCGGCTGGGTTGGAGGACAGGAAAGAGACACAGACAAACACAGAAGAACTGGTCCAGGTGCATCTTCTTCTGGAAAAGAGACAAAAAGAAAAAAACATGTTATTGATAGAAATACAGTAATTACAATAAACATGTAGAGAAGAGAGACTAAAGACAACAGCAGAGTGAGGAAATGTGCTCAGTTTGTGCTCCAGCAGTCTAAGTCTAAAGCAGCAGAAATGAAGAATAAGTCAGGAAACCTAAGTCTAATTATAGGATCCATCAAAAAGGAAAGTCTTGATTCCAAAACTACTGTATCCAACAACTCTTTGTCTTGAAATTCCTTTTTAGTTTAAACCCTTAACTTGAGACAGTTTTGTTTCAAGATTAAACTCCAATTTACAAGGTTGCCCTTAATGTTTATAATTTTACCAATGCACCAAGTTAGAATTAGTTTCTATTATTTGCAGAATTAGTTCCTTTGAGAATGTCTTCTATATCAAAATAAACATGTTACTACAAGATATCCTTAACTAATTTAAAAATCAATCAAATTGAATCGTGAATCGAATCGGGCCCTTGTAAATTGAATTGAATTGATTTGGGAAATCCGAATCGATACCCAGCCCTATTTACTTCTTACACACACAGCTAAACAAGCTTTGCTACCCCTCCGAATCTGCGTGTGGCCGTATTTCAACCTGCATTTTCAATTTTCCCAGAGTTTGTGATGGTGACCTTGTCGCTGCGTTTCGTTAACGTGACTGTAACAGAGACAGAATTCACCTTCTACAACTGCAGTTTGGTCCAGGAGCTTTCCGGGCGCAGACCGTGAGTACACACCTGTCATAAAATACATGGAAAATCAGCTCCAGCACGTTAGAAATCCATTACATGTACAGTAATTAACGTGGAAGTACACAAAGTATGAACTTGTATTTTGCACCGTTTCAAGTGATTCACTATTTTTCAATTGCTGTTGGGGACTTTTCCAACACTTAGTCAGTTGCAAACTTTTTTTTCCCCCGATCTTGTTTTGTGCTCTGCCAGATGCCACGGGTGTGTTAGCAGTCGCTGGGGGTGTAATTGGTGTATTCATGAGCATGTCTGCACACATAAACACACCTGCAGTGAAGGAGTCACCATCTACAACCAACATGTGAGTCATTAAGAAGTCTGACAATCATTTCAGGGGGTTTATTTGATCACACCAAACTGTCAAGCAGCAGGTTTATCTTTCAAAGACGTTAAAATACTGATTTGAGCATCATGTTTGGGTTAGGACCTTATTTGCTTTTTTATTTATTTAAACCATATCATTTTTCAGTTATTGTTTTTGAATATCTTTTTTTTGTTTCATCCTAATTTTGTCTTCCTGCTTGCTTTTTTTTCTGTTCCTCTCATTTCCTTGTTTGTTTGCTTTTGCTTCTCCATCGTCAAGTTTACACCATCAACACCCACCCTCCCACCTCCCACCAGAAAACCCACACCATCACCTCCTTCTGTTCTGACTGCTCCAACAACAACAACCATTACAACAACAACAACACAACCACCACCCACAGAGACACCTGCCCCGATCAGAACAGCTGTTCCCTCATCTTCAACACCAGTGACAACCCCCACCGACCCGAACGTTGGAGCTACCACACCACCTACCCTCGCTACAACGTCCCCTTTGGTCCGGACCTCCACCCAGGCCGGCGCCACTCACACTGAAGCCGACACCACAGTTGTAGAGACAACAACAAACGTAGCTGCAAGTGTCTCTTCAGAGGATGGAGATCCCAACAAGTTAAACATCACAGCTGAAACGACCCACACTACATTGCCCACGACCACTAATAGCCATGCAGACTCTCAGCTGAGCGTTTTAAAGCCATCTGCTGAAGCAACGGGCTCCTCTTCTGAGATAAGCTCAGCTGCTCCCAGTGAAGTGGCTCCTTTTATAGTCCCCTCCATCAGCGCCAACAAGGATGTCTTTCCTCTGGCCACTTCTGAGGAGAGCGGCCCACCGAGGCCGCATGGACCTGAGGAAGAGACGGTCTCTGAAATGATTCCATCTGTTGCTCATTCACCCATCTACACACAGTCACCTGAAACTGTTGCTGACAACGACCCTGAAGCAAACCCTCAGTCTGATTCTTCTTCTGGGTCTTATGTCCGGGTGAGTGCAGGAGACACGCTTTGGAGCCGAGGCAGAAATGTTCACGGCAACACAAGAAACATGCTTTTTGTTCCAGAGTAAGAAAAAAATATTAATAAAGCACTCCAGAAGTGATATTTGTGGGTTATATCTTGAACTTATATCTTACAAATATTTGGCCAATTGGCTCAAAGTTAAAAGGAAAAAAATTGTATAGGTCCTCTGGACAGGTTCTTCTTTAATGAAACGTTTAAAACGGCTCAAAGTTAGCAACTTAGGTTCAAATAAGATTTATAAACATTATTATGGTAATTTATTTGAGGATTAGCTGTGACGTCCATTTGTGGCTAATTGGCTGTAACTACAGCACATCTTTGTTAGAAGAAGTTGATTTTAGTTTAAATCTTTGGTCTAAAAGGCAGGAAGCGAGATGCATTTCCTTAAAGGGGCAATATCATGTAAAATCTTTTTTGAGTTTTAAATCATGTTATAATGTTATCCTCTCATCAAAAACATACAGAGTCTTACTTTGACTCATTCATGTATGTTTGAGAAATCCTGTAGTGTCCTGAGGCAGCAGGCAGGGGAGCAAAAACAACCAGTTGGGACTAGAACCACCTTTTAGGATCAGCTCCTCCTCTGGGCTGTGTCTCCAAGCCGAGCTTCTTCATCACAGATTTTATTTATTTATTTTATTTACTGTTATTTAACAGATCACACACACACACACACCCAGCCCCATGCTGAAATGGGCAGGACAGAAGCAGAAGGAGGTTCTTAAAGAGACAGAGGCCAATTTCAAGGTGTTTAGAAACAATATGATGAGGACAAGTTTATTTTTTATTTAAACATATAAACATTTTAATAACAACTGAAGGTGACATAGTTACTTTATTATGGTATGGAATTTAAATACATGCCTGAGAAACACATAATATTGCCCCTTTAAATTATCTAATTTTGATTATTATTATCAAATTGCCCTCTGGGGTTAATAAAGTATTTTTGAATTTAATTGAATTAAAGCTAGAAGCTAAAACAAGCAAAATACTAGCTTAAAGCCGATAGTAACAAAAGGTTAACTAAAAGCCTTTTACTAGTAGCAAAATAGTAGCCAGAACCTTAAATCTGTAAAGAGTAAGTTAAAAATAACAAAAATCTATCTGAAAATTGCAAAAGGTTAGCTAAAAGCTACAATTTTTAAGGAGATATATTATGCTTTTGAATCCTTTTTTTTCACATTTAAATGCTTCAGTTGGAGTTTATATAAAGTGGATCTGCAATGCTTTGGTCTGAATTCATCCTTAATTGTAAATCCACAAGCCCTGCCCCTTTTCTGGGGTGTGTCGTAGATCAATTTATTTTGAGGCGCTTCACACCCCGCCCCCTTCCAGCTTTCAGACCGGTTCATTCCAGTTTGATAGAGGGGTTTGTGAATATATAGCAGCGCAGAAACTTTATATTTACAAATTATCGAAAAGATGTCCACATCCAGCCATCCATGTCCATCCAGCTTTACATGGTGGTGCCAGAATCCGACCCAGAGACAGAGGAGAATGAAGACAAGGAAATTAAATTGAATTATACGTTTCTGCACTTGTAGAGACCACCAATTACACAACAAAATAAATTTAATGGCTAAAAAAAGTGGATTTTGCATATGCCCCCTTTTAAAACAACAACAGCTGCAAAGAAAATTTGCAGTGGTTCATGCAAACTGTTTTTTTGTTGCAATTCCTGGGATAACTAAGGCACTACGCCCACATTGTTGCATGAACCTGGGTGATAGAGGCTGCAGTGTACAGTCAGTTACTGTGGTGTAGAATACTGAGTAACTCCCTCCTGTTGGAGTTCGCTTTAAAGGTCCACAAATCCAACCATGACTGACACAAAATCAATGTAATCTCAAACGTGAAGCTGCAGCCGAGTAATTTAAGGCATTAACCCAACAGGTTTTATTGACTCCTCTACTCTCTCCATATCATTTCTGGTCACCTCATTTAGTTCTGCTGGCAAGTAATATTGTTAAGCTAACTCAGCAATTCCTTCTATGAGAAACAAGATAGCTGCATTTCCATCTCTAATCTTAATGTTTTACTTGTGCATCTTGTGTTTCATTTCTGCTCTTATGTTGGTTTTTGTCTTACTTTTTTGTATCTGCTATGCTCATGTTTACATTTCTGGAAGAATAATGGACAGTTTGGTTTAAGTTCTCCAAATGGCTGTAGTTTTTCTTACCGTTATATGCAAACCTGAGTTGGCTGAATGGATAGCGAAGCTTAAATGTAGATATTTTCCACAATGCTTTGCAATGTGTCATCAGGAATGCCCATGTGTGGAAAGAGTTCAAGATTCCTCCCTCCTCCCTGTGAATGTGGAGAGGAAGATCACACTAGTGGGTCAGCACTTAAACCTGTTTCAGGTAATGTAAACATTCATAATGGCTCTTTTATCCATCATTGCAGGTCTACATTTATTTCATGTAAATACAGCTCATTTTGTATTTAATGTGAAAATAGAAACACTTAACATAATGCACGATTTATTTTACACTTTTAATTCTTCTCTGAGCATTGTGATAAAGTGATAAAATAAAGTAAGTAATTATAAGTTTAGTTTGAGACTTTAAACGTGTTTGTTCATTCAGGATGAGACTTTGGAATATGAGTGTGTTCTGGACGTCGAGAGTCAGTCAGTGGTGGTGGAGGCCTCAGTAGAGCCAGATGCTAATTGGCCATCGGTCTACTTCATCACCTGCCAACCTCACCAGGTCAGAAACAGTCACCAAAACCGACATAATTAGAAAAAAAAGGCTGAAATATATAAACAGACCGATAAATAAATAAACACACTTAAAATGCACCAATTAAATAAAAGAACTTTAAAGTTTAAGCTAAACTGAGGCAGCACAAGCATGCACAGTCAGTCTGCACATGGATCCTGCTCCTTCCTGTCTGTTGACCAAAAGGAGAGGACCCAGCTGACCCAATAAGCCCCGCCCACCTTATTTGCATAATGCAGCAGAAATGCATAAGGTAGTGTAAATACAAGTGACAGAGAAATGTAAAAAATAACACATGGAAATAAAGATGTGAGAAAAATGATAAAAATTGATTAAATATAATGATTCAGGAGACACAAATGCATGTACAAGTAAAAGAAAAGCAAAAGCAAAAAAATATATAATTTTTAAACAGTAAAATATAAATTATTTGCAAAAATATATAATTAATTGGAACTAAGTTGAAAAAATTAAAAATAAGGTCAATTAAATTATAAAACATGAGGTAAAGTTTGCCTTTTTAATTTAATTGGTGCATTTTAAGTGTATTTATTTATTTATTGGTCCTTTCATATATTTCTGCTTTTATTTCAAATTATGTCAGTTTCGGTCCTCCATATATTTCTTGCAGGTTTGAGATAATCGTTTCCTCTCATTGTCCTCCTAACCGCTTCTGTTATTGCAGTATGTGTACTCCCTCTCAGTGGAGGAATACCCTGCTACTATCAACGTGAGGAGAAAAAACAACTTCCTCATCGACAGCGCTGAAGATCTTCACGGTGAGAGGTTATAGTGTGTAGCTGCAACTCTTGATGTAGGTGTGTGTGAGAGAATCTACAAGCTTTAACTGAATTGTTTTTGGTTTTGTATGTCATCAGGTTTGCACTCTTTCAAAGTAATGCCCAACAACCCGATTAAACGATTGCTTTTTTTTTTCTCACCGTCTCTCCCGCTCCTGTTACAGTGACTCTGTTCAACTGTTCAGTGGGTCGGTCCGACTGCAGCCGGTGTCAAACCGCCGACCCGAAGTACGGCTGTGTTTGGTGCGGCGGAGCTGCCAGCTCTCACTGCGTGTATCGAGACTCCTGCGCCGATGAGATCAAACACACCTGCCCCGCGCCGGTCATTCTTTTCGTAAGATCTTTTTTTGCTTTGTCCCGTGACGTTGACTTCAAGAGATTAAAAACTTTTATCACAAAGATTCACGACTCAAGAAAACCAGACAAGTGCCAGTTTATCTTGATCACCAGCATGATTCGAGTCCAGCTCATTTTCCTGTTGCACCACGATGCTTTCAAGAACGTGTGTTCAAGTCCGACTTTAAGAGAGCATTGAGAGAATTTCCCCTCCTCACAAATCCTTTAAGAGTCTTTTAGTCTGGGCTAAGATCATTTGTGCAGATACAGTACAGTTTTAATAGGAGGTTAACCTGCAGCACCCACATCGTACGACACCCACCCAGCCTCTCAGACCTTTTCTTTCCTCCACATTTAAGATGCTGCTCAAGATTAGATATCAAGCTGAGGCATGAAGAAACTGAATGATCTCAGTTTGTTGTGACATTTTTATGAGTTTGTACCTGAAGCTGAGACAAAGAAACAAATATATTAAAATGATTCAGCCCTATAATAAACATGTTTGTTTTTTAACCTACCGTAATTTAATATTATATTACTTCATTATAAAGTTAGATGAGCTGTAAAAATAGTACTGTGCAAAAGTTTTAAGTCTCTTATTTTATATTTTCTTTCTAATGAGACACACTTCCTTGCGTTTTTAAGTGATCCAGTTAAATAACATTCATTACTTTCTGCATGTCTATTTGTAATTTTTTTAATCCTCATTTTTCCTTCCAGAACCTGACCATTTATTCTGACCCATTAACATGTATTAATAACAAGACACAGAAGTGCGACAAGGAAGCTGAAGCCAAAACATGTGCTGTGGTTCCAAAAATACATCATGGCAACGTCCTTAAACTGGATATTATTAGCTTCAGTTTGGAAAAAAACAAAAAAAAAACAAAGGAGGTGGAGACGATGTTCATTATTTGTGTGTCGATACTCTGATCTGTGCATCATTCAGCCATAAAAAGACTGATGCGTGGACTCATAACAGACAAATCTATAAAAAAATCTCAAAATTAACTCATTTTGATAAACAGAAAACAGTATTTTTGATGATTTCTGAAAACTTGATTGCAGAATGACTTTAAAATACTTATCAACTTCAAGCAACTATTTTAGGCCTGACAACTCTTTGTCCACTTCTGCAGTTTCATAAGTCTTAAGCACACACATATTAAAGGCCATGTCACACTAGACAACTTATGCCAACTTATGAACATTTTAAAGACGTCTACATTGAAGATGGAAATGAAAAAATCTACAGGAAGCTTCTTTTCAGCGTGTACCAGTAGTAGATTTTCTGCATAAGGGGTCATCGAGGGGCCAAAAAATTCATAGAGGGGCCAAGTATTTGTTCACCATCGTTGCACAGAAATCCCTTGTTTTGGTAAGGTGTATACTTTTGCACATGTTCAAATACCTGGAAAGTAATGTAGTTTTAAAAAAAAACTTGTACAGTATATTCTCCTCACCAGTTTTACATTGATTTTTATTGTAAATAAATTAAATACTCTTAAACACAGCATGTGAGAAAATCCAGTCATTGTTTGTCAGTTGAAAGACTTTTTGCAGGATTGTTCAAACGTTCTTAAGAAAAGAAGAAGACTTCTCTAAGCTTGATTCATGCTGGACTTTACTATTTGACTCATTAGTGCCACTAGCGTTTGGACATGGAACTGCATCCATCATTATCGCTCTCAACTGGGTACGCACTGCATTTTGCCATTTTATCGCGGTGCACAAGGTAGCAGTAGGTGTGGTAGAGCGTTTTACTTGCATGCGGCGCGTCCAAAGCAGCCGCTGCTTGAGTTCAAAATATTGAACTTTCACTGCTCGACGCGCCGCAGCAACCAATCAGAGAGAACCATTTTTCCACATGACAGTTTTCTGAACCTGAAACAGATGGACAGGCACTCTTTAGCTGAAATCGACCATCTGCAGTTGGTGTTCTGGCTGGAGATATCAGCACCGATGTGGGTCAGCGGCTCGCTAAACTGGCTGTTAAACTGGGCTCGGGACAAAAAAAAGTCCATCAGCTCGCAGCTCCTGGAGCGGTGAAACTAGCCGAACAAACCGCCTCTAAATTATCTGGTGAATTAATTATCTGCTGTGCGCAACGTTTGCTTGCGCTTCAGTAAATAAAGCAGCCATTTTCTTTACTCTATCTTTATTTCACCCATCACGCTTCTCCCTCTTCAGAAGCGCATCTAGTCTGCTGCCGCGTTCACACCGAACGCCTTTCAGTGTGTCCAACTTGAGGCGTTGGGCGAATTTTTGCTGCTCAAAACGCATTTGGTGGGAACCCGGCTTCAGGCAAAGAACAGACGACTGACAGGACAGGGGCACTTCAGGGGGCCAATCAGATTTCAGCTGGGGCCAAAGCCCCAGTGACCTCACACCTAGCATCGCCACTGGCATGTACATAATGTAATTCTAACAAATGGATCAAAAATATAAATTTTATTAGCAATTTAGACATAAAAATGTTTGGTAAAATGGCATAAGTTGTGTAGTGTGACATGGCCTTATGCTGACATGACCAGGTTCATTAACTGGATAGAAAATTAGTAAAAAACTGTCTAAAGAAGAACTTTAAAAGTTTCCAGAAAGTCTGATTAGTTTGATGAACAAGAATAAAACCGTAGATAAATTAGAACTGGTTTAAAGCTTTGATGCAGGCCTTATTTCTCACTTTAAATAGTGTTTGGTGCTATCCGATACGCATGTCATATTTGTTGTATGTCTATGTTTCAGCTGGATCCAGTGTCTGGCCCGGTCGAGGGAGGGACAGTTGTGACTATTTCAGGTTCCAACCTTGGTCAAAGAGCTGAAGACATCTCGAGCTCAGTCACAGTCGCTGGAGTGCTATGCAGCGTTATCCACAGCAGATACGAAGTGTCCTCGAGGCAAGCTGTCAGCACGGTCAACACAAACACACACACACACCGAATGATCCATGAAGCTTGCCTAATGGTGGCAGCTGTGTGATGCTGTCTTGCAGGATAGTGTGTGAAACTACGAGCAGCGGAGGGGAGAAGAGCGGCCACGTCTCTGTCAAAGTGAGAGGTGGAGGAGTCGGAATTTCAGCTCAGATTTTTAGTTTTCAGGTCAGTATTACTTCTACTTTAAACTTTTAAAGAGGAGGGGGAGGGGAATTATGCAAAATTGAGTTTTTAATCTTTATATCATGTTATAATGTCAAAAAACATATCCAGAGTGTTGTTTTGACTCGTTTATTCTTGTTTGATAAATCCTTGAATCTCCTGCGGTAACCACGTGGAGCTGCTCAAACACTTGTTGGTACAAAGCTCCGCCTTTTTATACAAAGCTCCTCCCTGAAGCTCAGTCTGCACCCGAGCTGCCGCCCCACGGAGCACCCCTCCCCCAAAGCACTGTTGTGAAGTCGTGCTGAAGTGGGAGTGTCGGAAACTGTAGGAGGTTCTTTAAGAGACAGATGCCAATTTCAAGGTGTTTATATCATCTATGATGCAAAGTCTAATTTATTTTTGATTAATACAGTGAAATATTTTTATAACAACTGAAGGTAACAGTTACTTGACTGTAGTATCGAACTGAACTATGTGCCTGGAAAATACACAAAATCCCTTTTCATTCATGACAAAATTTTCTTTTTTTGTTTTTATTTTTACTGTATATAGATTTTGTTGTTTGAATGAAATAAATTGAATAAATAAAATAAAATAAATGCTGTTTTTTATACAAAATGTGGCAAAAAATTTGCACCTGTCCAAGAACGAATAAGCGAGTATTTTCAAAATAAAGCCTTCTCTTGGGCATTTATCTTACGCAGTTCAAAGGCAGCACTTACTTACAATTCTTACATAATTCCCCCTGAGGTTCGGTTCAGTTTAAAGATCACAGTGATCGCTCGAGGGCGTAGACTGGATCAGACAAATCGGGATCTCGTTGAAAGGAACAGGCTATCCCTTGGTGTTGTTCAGAAATCAACAAACACTGAAATTTAAAGAACGTTGTTCATTTGGGACGAGTCAGACGCATTTGTTTAAAAAAAGAACTGTTTTGGGGGAACTGGTCCATTTAAGGAAATAAAAGCCCTCCCTGCTGTTCGTTTTAATTGGGTTTCGCTTGGTTAAATGTAAGTGAGCCACAGCAAGACAATGGAGTAACAACTCGTCTGCCTGTTTACTACATTTTATACCTGCAGCCTTAATTAATTGTTCCAAGCTACAAAGAGATTAATCGGTGCAGGATTTGGCAGTGAGACAACACTCCATGTTTCCCCAGAATGGCTTTGTGGTTTGTTTTTTTTTTCTTCCCAATAAATCACACGCTCAGCATTGGCTTATTGATCTGACTTCTTCTTTTCCTTTGTTCCCTTCATCTTTACATCCCGCGTTGTAAATTTTTTGCTCCTCTACGTTTTTGTCTCCAGAACCCTGTCCTCAGCAGCATCTTCCCTCAGAGGGGGCCCAAAGCCGGGGGCTCATCTCTCACCATCAGAGGGCGGAGACTGAAGACGGGACATCCCAGAGAAATCAGCGTCTTAATTGGAGGAGTTCCTTGTGGAGTGTAAGTGTTCCAAAGGAGCCGTACGGTTTATTTTGAAAATCTTTGTTTCTAATTTGGTGACAAACTGTGTTTAATGTAACAAAATAAATAATATTAAAAAATATTTTGTGTTCAGTCTTAATATCCAGGAGGATCAAATAAGATGTCGGACCAGAGGTAGCAACAGAACAGGAGTGCATAACATCACCGTGCGCTTCGGTGGAGCAGAGCGCCATCTGGAGGGCTCGGTGTATAATTACACCCCTAACCCCAACATCACAAGGGCCACACCATCCAGAAGCTTTTTCAGGTGCAGTGCTGGGACAATTACTATCATTTTATAAAAATATGTATAAAAAAATTGTAGATATTTAAATTTTTGTTAAGAGTTAACCAAACAGGAAATACAGTCATTCTGACAAAATGCCCATGCAATAAATATATGTATACTAATATAAAGTTGCATTATTTGATAAGGTAGTCATTTCTAATACTTAAACATTTGCATACATTGACTTAATTTTTTACACACATTTAGTTTTGTAAAAAAAAAAAAAACCTTTTTGTCACTGTTACAGCATAAAAAACACCTTTATGTGTATTTAGACTAAAACAAAGTATTAAAATCAGAAGATAAGATTTGAGGCTGGACCATTTATTTTTTATTATTAATTTTACTTCTTTAAAGTGCCTCTGACATGCATATATTTCAAATACGAAAAGTCAAAGAAAGCATCTTTATATTTAAGAAATTTGGCATAACACGATTTTAGACATTTTGTCACATAACTGGCATTGTCTTTTGGATTTGGCTCAGTTAAACTGAAACAGGAAGTGACATCAAAGAGGAACTCTGAGGTCTTTGTTTATTGAAACAATACTATTTAAACTCTGACTCTTCATCTCTCTGATGGTGACTCAAAATAATCTAAACAAACATTTGATTATTCTTTACAGTCTGTGTTGTTAGCAGATGTAGCAATGCTCTGTTCACTTGCAGACATTCCCCTTTGACATCACTTCCTGTTTCTTCATATGTGAATATCTCAACAACTGTTCATCTCAGCGACATAAAACTTTGTTCTGCTGTATGTTATCAATGTTATCTTTCCAAGAATTAATTCATTTTTATTACAAAAAAATTGATGTCACAGACATTTTAAAGACCATAAACCTGTAATCTGCTGGTCATGAGCATATTTTAAAAATCTGAATAATTGTTTGAGAAGACCGATGAAGTTGTGTGCGTGTTGGCCTTGCAGTGGAGGCAGAATCATCAGAGTTTCCGGTCACAACCTAGATGTGGTCCAAGAGCCGAAAATGAGAGTGACCCTCAGTCCTCCTGACGCTCTGCCTCCCAGGAGGAGGAGGAGCATCAAGAAGAAGAAAGAAAAACATCTGAGCGGGGGTCAGGATCACATCGGTCCACTGAAAAGGTGGAGGAGGATCGTTCCAGAGGTGAACTGTCCTAAGGGGGCGCTCTGCCATGAAAAACTTGTAAGTTTATGTGAGTGTTAGCAAGAATGAAAGCTTTTCTGCGAACACGTCAACAAACATTTCAAAGCAGTTAATCTGTGAATCAAAGCTTCCTATCGTCTCGTTCAGTATGAATCACGCTGCACGGTGAACAGCTCCTTTCTCATCTTGTGTCCGACTCCTGCTGTGGGTCCAGAGGCCAGAGGAGCGAGAGTTAAAGTTCACTTCATGTTGGACAGCCTTCGTTTCGACTTTAGCACCGTGAGTAACGAAGCTTTCAGCTACGAGCCCAACCCCAAGCTCTACAAGCTGAACAAGAATGACTCGAGCAAACCATACCACCACAAACCTGGCAGCATCATCTCTGTTGAGGTGAGATTAATTATTCCTTTATTTTTCCAGACAGTGCTCATTGTAAACCTTTTGCAGCTGATATTAAAAAGTAAAATAATCGTCCTGTTTTAGGGAGAGTTCCTGGATCTTGCCATGTACAAGCAGGAGGTGGAGGCTCGGATCGGGGAGGGTTTGTGTTTGGTGAAGACCCTGACGCACAACCACCTGTACTGTGAACCACCAGCCCAGCAGCCTTCTGTCACAGCCAGCAGGAAGCAGGATGGCGTAGACAGTCTGCCCGAATTCACTGTAAATCACAGTTACACACAAACTATTTACTTTTTGTAAAGATTTAAACCTAAACTGTTACTAAAAGCTCTTTTAAACGTGTGGTCTGTAAACGTGTCTCCCAGGTGAAAATGGGAAATCTGAATTTCTCCCTGGGAAAAGTGCAGTACGACAGCCATGCTCAGTCTACATTTCCTCTGGAGGCTCAGGTGGGAGTTGGGGTTGGAGCTTCCATAGTGGCTCTCATAGTGCTCATCATAGTACTTATATACAGGTAAACCTATAAAAAGTATTGTCTTAAAAACTGCAAAATTCAGTTCCCGTTTTTGTTAATCTTTATTTTCTACATTAATATGGTCTGTGGGTCCCTGCTGTTTTGTCAGGAGAAAAAGTAAACAGGCCATGAGGGACTATAAGAAGGTACAGATCCAGCTTGAGAACCTGGAGACCAGTGTCAGGGATCGCTGCAAGAAGGAGTTCACAGGTAGAGTCCAGGTTTTGCTACATGTTTTTGCTCGTCTCTAAAAAAATCAAATCTGTATCCAAACTGAAAGCATTCGTTCTCGTTTTTAGACCTGATGACGGAGATGATGGACATGTCCAGTGATTTGGTGGGCTCGGGTATTCCCTTTCTGGATTACCGGGCGTACGCAGAGCGTATTTTCTTCCCAGGCCACCAGGAGTCGCCACTGAGACGAGACCTGGACGTTCCAGAGAGTCGGAGGCAGACGGTGGAGCAAGGGCTGGTCCAGCTGTCCAATCTGCTCAACAGCAAACTCTTTCTCACCAAGGTCAGTTTGTTGTAGAAGGTGTGATGTACAGGGATTAGAAGAGCAACTAGCTTGCCGTGTGTCATCCAATTTTAGCTCTTTAAACATTTGCATTTACTGTTTGTTGGAGTGGAGATCACTGTTATCTACCACCATCCCAAATTTAAGCCAGATATTTTTTTAAATGGCTTAGTTATGGCCAATTTTGCATTTTAGCTATGGCAGCCATATTGGATTTTTGATTTGGCATCAGTGTAGGGGTTTTGGACATTTTTAACATGATAATTTATGGATTATTAAAATTCATAAATTAGCTTCCTCGGAGGCACCACTTCTCTTTATTTGGTTAAGAATTATGACCCAGGAAAGAGAAGAAAAACTGTAACTTTATTACCATTCAGTCTCAGTTAAATCAGTACCCAAAATTAATGATGAGTTCTTGTCTTAGACAAGCCAATAAAACTTTATTAAGACACAGACATTAACTACATTTGACATGTTCTCCACATGTCTTTTATTTTCAAATTAAAATGTATTTACAAGCTATGGCAGGTATGAAATAATGACATCTTGAAGAAGGGTAAATACTGAAATAGTTGAGCAAGTGAAAAAATAAAACAAACAAACACACAAACGAACAAACAAATGCTAAAATAAGCACTAAAAGGGTTTTGAGGCAGAAATGGTGGGAGTTTTCTTAAGGATGAGAGTTTAAACTAGGTCCTAGTTAAATGAGGGATGCTGCAAAGTTTAGATTTATCAAATCTCATACGAAGGTGAGAATCAATGTAACCTGAGCATCTGAGCACCCTTTTTGTCACCAGCAAAAAGCTTAATTTTTCCTACCCGTCTTTCTGCTGAGTTCGGTACCAGAGCAGGGCGTCGGCTAAGAGGAGAACTCTAGGTGATGTCCCCAAAGAACTGCTTCAGCGGAGCAGCTGGTCAGACACCCAGAGTGCCTGTGTGATTCTTCTGGTCCTTCAGTCAGGAACGGGGTGACCATCTGGTGAAGGTGGGGAGAGCTTGTCTCCGTTGGATGCTTCAGAGTGGGAGTTGATCCAGACTTCATAGAGAAAAACAGATTAAAACGACGCATGGAGTTAAAATTAGCTTATTTAACTTTCTATAAAAAATCAAGCTCATGTGCCGAGCCGACACGATACTTGGATGTTATGAAGAATTCATAAATTAGCTTCCTCGGAGGCACCACTTCTCATAATTCTTAACCAAATTAAGAGACGTGGTGCTTCCGAGGAAGCTAATTTATGAATTTTAATAATCCATAAATTATCGTGTTAGAAATGCCCAAAACCCCAGCATCAGTATGTGATGGAGAGTAGCTACCACCGCACCAAGTTTTAGCTAAAAGTGTTTTAAAATGGCAGAGTTTTTGCAGTTTCAAATTAGTAGTTTTCAGCTTTGTAATTCCTAAATTGACTGTGTTATGGAAATATTTCATTAACAAAGACAGAAATACGTGATCCAAGAATGAAGGTGCTCCGTGGGATGATCAGCTGAGTTTTATTTGCAGCAACAGGAACACAGAGAACATCGAGCCATCAGACGTCCCCTGCTCTCTGCTTCTGTTTCCTCTGCTTCTGAAGCAGTTGAGGCCTCATATATACTGTTTAACAAACACTATTATGTCATCTTAATAAAGCAAGATTTCATCCTAAGGAAATACTAGGTCAAGGGAAAACACAAAGATAAACAAGTGATATTTAAGAATGACTGTTGTTAGCAAATCTTGTTCTGACTTTGATCGGATAAACAGCATGTTATGAAAACTTAGGTCATTAAAGTATGTCATGAATTACTGGCTTAAACCTAAAAGTATTGGTTCCAATCACACAGCACCAATGTTCATCACATCTCCATATCGTCCCTCTAGTTTATTCACACACTTGAGACCCAGCGGACGTTTTCTCCCAGGGACCGGGCCTACGTGGCCTCTCTGCTGACCGTAGCCCTTCACGGTAAACTGGAGTACTTCACAGACATCCTCAAGACTCTGCTTAATGACCTGGTGGAACAATATGTGGCCAAGAACCCCAAACTCATGCTGAGGAGGTGAACATTACCAACTAGTGCTTGATTGTGAACGAGGATTGATTTATTTTCCATCAACATATAGCTCATGTGCGCAATTTTTCTTTTTTTCTTCCAGAACGGAATCAGTGGTGGAGAAGTTGTTGACAAATTGGATGTCTATTTGCCTCTTCACATTTTTGAGGGTTTGTACTGCAGGGTGTTACTTCTCACCTGTTCGTGGCTTTTTTATCATAATACAAGAAAATCTGTCCAAATAAGAGAAAACAGCACGACGGTAAAACACTATGTCTCAGAGAAATTTAGTTGGTCGTAAAAGAAGGATGTTTAGGCCCGGCTGATGAAAGTGAAAAAGAACAGTTTGTTCCCTTTCAGTCAGTTCACTCAGTACAACACATCATGTACGGGAAGCCACGCCCCTGCGTGTCCTGGCTGAAGCCACCTCTAATCACGCCTTTAGGCAGGTGACGTGATGACGACACATGTCAGGCTCCGCCTGCACATATATATACTGTCGCATCACAGTCACTCCTTAGTTGTATTGCTCTTCACCTCGCAAGAACACCCACCTCTTCCAACCTAGCTAGTTAGCTGCTGCTAATTAGCTTTGTTTGTTCGAAGGTTCTCGGATTTAGTTTAACGGCTTTTGTTGGTGTCAGCTGCAGCTGCCTACTGGTAACTGTGTCTGCCCGCGGAGCGCTAACTTTGAGAAACCTTTTCTTACCTCGACAATAATTTTGTGGTTCGGGATGAGCACAAAAATACTCAAGAAGAAGCAGAAGTCTTCAGTTCGCCCCTGTCCCCAGGGGTGCGTCTTCTCGCTCCACGAAAAGGACCAGCACGAGGCTTGCCCGGTCTGTCTGGGGATCGTCCACGTTCGTAGGGCGTTGATGGAGCCCGAAGCGTGTGCGTTTTGTCGCCTGCTTCGACGCTCAACCCTGGAGAGACGGGTTAAGTTCTTGGAGAAAGTGCTGGGCGAGGCTGCAGTCGCGCGTCAGGACCCTCTCCTCTCCGAGTCTAGCAACCCAGTTCCGTCCGAGTCTGACGAGGAGGAGCCCTCAGTCAAAGTCCCCGCTCCCAGCTGGGCAGACCAAGTGGAATATATGGAGGGGTTAGCCGACGAAGAGGAGGAGGCTTCCCAGTTTCATCTGGACCCCCACCACGGAGGGGAGGCCGTGCTGGATATCGGCCTGGATGTGCATGGTCTGTCGGAAGACGACGATGAACCCGGTCCGAGTCCAGAAGCCCCCGCTGCTGCGGGTGCTGACCAGGACACGTCTTTTCTTTCTTTATGTCGTCGCACGGCTCAGAAACTGGAGGTGGAGTGGCCTGCTCCCCCTCCTGCACAAAAACCGTCGTGGTTCGCTGGATTTTTCCTCCCCACTGAACCGACCGTGGTGAAAAACCGCCTCCCCATGTTCCCAGACTTCGTCTCGGAGCTGACGTCCTGCTGGACCAGACCTCTGTCCACCCGCGTCACAGTGCCCGGTTATAGACCGTATTTGGACTTGGAAGGAGCTGAAAAAGCTGGCCTGGTAAACATGCCCCCCATGGAGCCGTCCCTAGCAGCTTATCTGGCCCCGTCTCACAACCATGGTGTGAGCGGGCCCACCACGCTGCCTTCCAAGCCVTGTAGATTTTCTGCTGCGCAGCTTGAAAAAATCTACTACGCTCAGGCCACCGCCGCTCGCGGCCTGAGCTCCATCAGCATGCTCCARACTTACCAGGCTATGGCTCTGGCAGAGCTCGGAGCTCAGGTACCGGCCGAGAGTCCCCTGCTGCCTCTCCTTAACGAGATCCGACTCACCGCGGACTACATCCTCCGTGCGTCCCGCGGCGTAAGCGCTCTCCCTGGGCAGAGGGATGGCCTCAACCGTGGTGGCGCAGAGACATTTGTGGTTGACACTCTCTGATGTCCCCAACAGAGACCGGGCCACATACCAGTTATGGCGGCCGGGTTATTCGGTCAGTCTCTGGATGTTATTCAGGCGAAGTTCGAGCTGAGTAAGAAGCAGGCAGAAGCTCTGCGCTGCATTATCCCCAGGCGGTACTCGAGACTTAAGACCAGCACACAGAAGCCGCACAGCCGCCTCCGGCGAAGAGAACGGTGCTGCCCGGGAGCCTAGCCTGCCTGGGAGCCATGGTGCTGCTCTGCGGGGCGTTTATATATGTCCCATACATGATGTGTTGTACCGAGTGAATTGACTGAAAGGGAACGTAATGTTATGCATATAACTACTGTTCCCTGAAGGAAAGGAACGAGGTACAACACATGGAGGCCCCGCTGCACAGCTGGGCTCGGTGAAGAGCAGTTACTGAACTAAGGAGCGACTGTGATGGCGACAGTATATATACAGTATGTGTAGGCGGAGCCTGACATCTGTCGTCATCATGTCACCTGCCTAAATGCGTGATTAGAGGTGGCTTCAGCCAGGACACGCAGGGGCGTGGTTCCCATACATGATGTTGTACCTCGTTTCTTTCCTTCAGGGAACAGTAGTTATATGCATAACACTACGTTCTGTAATGGCTCCTAAATAACTGAAGACTTTCTGCTTGGCCAGGAATCAGCGGGGGAGTCGTTTTACATGCTATTCAGAGCTATAAAACACCAGGTGGACAAGGGGCCTGTGGACGCCGTGACAGGAAAAGCCAAGTACACCCTGAATGACAACCGGCTGCTCCGGGAGGACGTGGAGTACCGTACGCTGGTGAGAACACATGGGAGCTACCCATGTCTACAAATGGTTTTAGTGTCGTGTTGTGATTTGTAAAGATGGTTTCTATATTTGACTACATTTTATGTTATATCCACAAGTTATTTTCCCCTAAACAAAACCTAATGAATGTAGCTGCAGTTATTAATCTTCTTTAAATAAGTTAATACATGTAAACGAAAGAGGATTAGGGTCATTGGGGAAAAAATAATTCTGACTTTAATTTCAGAATTCTGACTTTTTTTCAGAATTTGAGAATTCTGAGTTTAAAGTGAAAGATCAGACTTTTTATATTTTTTCGGACTTCTGAGTTTAAAGTGAAAATTTTGACTTTTTTATTTATATTTTTGGAATTCTGAGTTTATTGTCAAAAATCAAGCTTTTTTTCTCAGAATTCTGAATTTAAAGTAGAATTCTGACTTTTTTCAGAGCCAAAAATCTGACTTTTTTCTCAGAATTCTGAGTTAAAAGTTAAAAATTAGACTTTTTTTTTTCCAGAATTCTGAGGTAAAACTCAGAATTCTTTATTTTTTTAGTGGCCCTTATCCTCTTTCGTACTTGTATACTTTAACAGGGATGTGTCAAATTAAAACAAACCAGTGCTACATTTATGTGCCAGTAAATTGCAGATTATTACATTTTGTTTCTGAAAACCATGGATCTTGTCTATAACTAAGAATAACGGTAAATAAATAAAATAAAGAAAGAAATAATAACCTATGTTTTCGATTTTTCAGACTCTAAATGTTGTGACGCCGACTGCAGCCGCTACCGGAGGCACCACCAACCAAACGGTACCAGCCAAGGTGCTGGACTGTGACACCATCACCCAGGTGAAGGAGAAAGTTCTGGAACAAACCTGGAAAGGAACTTCATATTCTCAGAGGCCGCATGTCGACTCGTTACATCTTGGTTAGTTTGGACTTCACACTTTCTCCCTGCAGCTACATCTTTCAATCCACTTTTGAATAGATGAACCATAATCTCCTCTCTATCTAATAAAAAAAGTTGCACCCACACAGTTTAAATCATCGTCCAAAATAAAAACAAATATATATATAAGCATCCAAATGGGCAGAAAGGACGAGAACCGATCTGTTTCAGGCAGGATGTGAACTTGAGAGGAACACGTTAGCTGTTTGTTTATAATGTTTCTTTCAGGTCTTTAAAGAGCTCTCATGTATGCATGAACATGTTTTCCTCCAGAGTGGCGGGCAGGTGTTGCAGGTCACCTGATCCTATCAGATGAGGACCTGACATCAGTAGTACAAGGCTCCTGGAAGCGTCTCAACACTTTGCAGCACTACAAGGTCACTTTCACAAAGATACACCGTCATTTAGCTAAAAATCATGTTTAAATTGATAAAGTCTTTTTTTTCCCCTCAATGTGAGAAAGTTCTGACTGTCCCTGCAGGTCCCTGATGGAGCCACTGTGGCTCTGGTCCCCAGGAGCATCAAACATCACCTCCACGACAGCCATGATTACATGCCTGGAGAGAGTGAGTCACAAAAACACAGCAATACAGAATAAGCAGTATAAATAAAAGAAAAAAACTTAACGGGAATCAGAAATATGTTCTTATGTAAAGAGAAATTTTCAGTCATTTCTTTATTTTTTCCAGCATCAGCAGAAAATACTTAAAATGACCACCAGAGGTCGCTGTTAGACTGAATATTATAAATTTGAATTATTAGATCAGGGATGGGAAAAATAAGTGATGTAAGTTTTTGTTGACACTACCAGAGGGCCACACAGAGCTGCACACTTACCTAAATATAATAAAACGGAGATTTTAGATGAAGGTGAGAGTTTGTGAGTTGGAGAATAATCTTTTGTTGTTGTTGCAATCTGTAATTGGGTTGAAACAATATATTATTCATCATAAATAGTAGTTTTTCTCAGTTCATGAAGAGTAAAACATTTTCTTCATCTTTTAAGCCGTACTCATCCAACTGTTTGTCCCGCCTTACCAGAGACCCCGATGCTGGATGATGGGGAGGAAGGTGGTGTGAGACTTTGGCATCTGGTAAAAGCCAGCGATGAGTCCGAGTTGCCGAAGCGCCGGAGAGGCAGCGTGAGGGAGAAAGGTGGTGAAAGGGCGAAAGCTATTCCCGAGATCTACCTCACACGTCTGCTGTCCATGAAGGTAAAATCCACAAATCGCTGCCGTCAATCTTTGATTGATACATTTTAAATGAAACTATTATTATAAAGAAACATTGGGTACCACTTTACAATAAGGCTCCCCTTTAGATGACATATAAAGGTGTAAACATTTCAGACTAGGTTTCTAACTTGTAAACACAATAATGTATTAGAAACACATATTTTACACATAATACTGTGCTGTATTACTGCATTATGACATTTATACATGTTTATTAGTCATTAATAAATAGTGTACTCTCTTACACTTTACAGTAAGGCTCCCTTTGATAGTTGTGGATATGTATAATGCAGTAATACAATTATTTGTAAATTGCGTTTCCAATACATCATTATGCTTACAAGGTAGAAACCTAGTTTGAAATGTTTAATATAGCACCTTTAGATGTAATATGAACAGATTTGGCTCACAATTTGGCAAGAAACCGGACAGATTTGTCTTTTTCTCGTCCTTAATTAATACATAATAAACACTTATTAAATATTTTTAAGAGGTGCCTTATTGTAAAGTGGTACCAAACTTTGTCTCATTATTTACATTTCATCAGAAATCTTTTATCCGTTAGGATCTAATGTGAGCCTACAATATTAAACACATATGAAATATTCATTTTTATCATATATGTAATCAACGCATCGTGTAAGAATCATTTTTACTTTACAAAGAACCCTTTCAGACACTTTACAGTTGCAGTGAGCTGGAAGGTAATTTGTTGGATAAATTTAAAATAAACTCCAAGTAGCATTTTATAAATTTACAATAAGACTTCCTCGTGCAGTCAGAGTACTGTTAATTTATTAATGTGCATCCCCAGAATAAAAACAGGGCTCTGTATAATAAACTACAATGGATCCTGTATTTCCCAGAATGCACTGTGCCTCCTGTTATATCCCGCTTCTTTAAAGTTTGTTCCCATTTTTTGCATTTTTTTCTACTTTCTCCTTCTGAGAATGATGAATGCTTTAAATACTGATTTTGTTTGTTCGTTTATTCATCTGTCTTTGCAGCCAGTGCCTGTAAATTCATGCTAACTGAGCTGTATGTGTAAAATCAGAGGAGTTTCCCCATCAATGAAAGGATCTCGCCTTTGTTTCAGTGCTCATTTATTTCTGTCACATTCTCTGTGCTGTTGCAGGGCACTCTGCAGAAGTTTGTGGACGATTTATTCAGTGCCATCCTCAGCACCAGTCGCCCCGTGCCTCTGGCTGTTAAATACTTCTTCGACCTGCTCGACGAGCAGGCTCTGCAGCACAGCATCACAGACCCCGAGACCATCCACATCTGGAAGACCAACAGGTAACTGACGTTCGGAGTACTGGAGGACCCGACCCCTCGATGCTTCACGAAGAGACATAAATTTTTTCTCGTAACAGAAAACAGTAGAACTTCAGCATCCATTTGATTTCCTGTTTCATCAAACAGTTTGCCGCTTCGATTCTGGATCAATATCCTGAAGAACCCGCAGTTCATCTTCGACGTGCAGACCTCGGATCACGTAGACGCCGTGCTGTCCGTCATCGCTCAGACCTTCATGGATTCCTGCACCCTCGCTGACCACAAGCTGGGGAGGGTGAGTTCATCCAACAGGACCCTGACAACATCGACACCAGTGATAAAACACAAAAAACATCATCAAAAACTGTAAAGCTGGGCCTTAGTTAGGTGTTGACTATACTGCAGAAGATGACAATGCCGTAAAGTGATATTTAATGCACTCAGCTTGGTTATTTTACCTGTTTTTGTATGATTCACAGAACCTTTTTCTCCATTTTCTCTGTGCAGGATTCTCCCATCAACAAGTTGTTGTATGCCAGAGACATCCCACGTTACAAACAGATGGTGGAGAGGTAAGAATATGGCAGCCAGTCGCCCCATTGACCCCAGGCATAAAAAACCTCTTTAGAGGAGAGGAGAGGGAGGGAGGGAGGGAAGCTGGGGACATCTGTTAGTGGCAGACAGAAGGTAGACTAAGCCTGCAAGGCGTCCATGCATGGATAGTCTGGAAGCAGACTGCTACACTTACTACTGTCAACTGCACATAAAATCCTGCAGATTGTACTACTGATATAATAAATGTTCACTGAGCAGGAATTTCTCTAACAAATGAGCCTCTTTAATTGACCTCATTAGTTTTATATATATATGTTGTATATACATATTTTTACATGCAGCTTTGTTTCTCTCTCTTTCTCCAGGTACTACGCTGACATTCGACAGACCATTCCTGCCAGCGATCAGGAGATGAACTCGGCTCTAGCAGAACTTTCCCGTGTATGTAGTTTTCCCATTTTAACCTCCACTTTAAACAATATAAAATAAGATTTCAGTTGACCAGATGCATGCATAATTAAGGCTCTTTCAGAAGACACCTCAGTCACGGACTGAGAAGTGTGTTCTGGCCAACTCTGTGTCACATCTGAACAGGCCGGGGTGACAACATGGGGGTCTAAGCCAGGCCACCTCTGGTTCTCTATATGCTGCCGGGCGAGGTAGTAATAGATGTAGACTAGTCGACATGTGAAAAACTAAAGTTCTGCTCTGCCCGCTACATTATTTCACTGAAGTGTTTTATGAAAGAGCCTTAAATTAGGCAAGGATGTTGGATTCAAATACTCTCAGCAATTATCCTTCTTATCACTTTCTATTATTTTGACCCAAAACAGAATTACACAGCTGAGGTGAACTGCCTTGTGGCTTTACATGAGCTGTACAAGTATATCAACAAATACTACGATCAAGTAAGTATTACTTTTGTACACTTATTTTCCACTGGCTTTGCAGTAGCTGAGTCTTTAGATCAGGGGTGGGTAATCCTGGTCCTCGAGGGCCCCAGCCCTGCATATTTTACTTTTTTTCCCCTCACCAACACAGCTGATTCAGTCATTGAATTACCTCTTCCAAGTTCTACAGAAGCCTGACAGTCACCCAGTCATTCAAATCAGGTGTGTTGGAGCAGAGAAACAAGTAAAACATGCAGGGATGTGGACCGAGATGTCCACCCCTGCTCTAGATGGTACATAAGCTTTTTTTTATGTTTTATGTTTTATTTTTTTATTTTATTTTATTTTTTTCTTTAGGTGTAGCTTTAAGGTCTGATTTCATTACTTTTTGGAAAACAAACCCGTTTAAAAATGTTTTGGCTCACAAGCAAGTTGAGAAATATTTGGGGGCTTGTCCGGGATCATTTAAAATATTAGTGAAGAATTAAGTTTTTGCTGTAGAGTAAATTGAGGTTTATTTGATTTTTGACAAAAAAAAATCAGAAATGACTACTGTACAGTTGATTTCTTTCTAAATTTAGGATTATTTTATTAATTTCATCTACAGACACTAATCAAATATGTTAATATTGACAAAACAATACTGATAACAGTTAGTTTATAAAACATGTCGGTTTCCCCTAATAGTTGCATCTGGACTATTGCTTATTCTTCTTTATATCTAGAGTATATTTGTGGCTATTTGCAACCCACTTTTTTCTGTCTTTTTGTCAGATTATCACGGCTTTGGAAGAGGACGTTACAGCTCAAAAGATGCAGCTGGGTTACAGGCTCCAACAAATCGCTGCTGCTGTAGAAAACAAGGTGACAGATCTATGACCTCCAAACCACGACGGTTGGTTCTTTAAAAGGGGAGTTCAATAAATGAAGACATTGTTTTTCCCGGGAAAAAGAAAAAAAAACGATAAAGAAATATTGTGTATATTTGCTGTTTGAACAGACTGGTTTGACATGAATGGAGACTTTAGTGGTCTTTGTTTCCTGCTGCCTGCTTCAAACTTTCACAGGTCATGTTACTGGGAGTAAAGGATTCGTCCACCAATAAAGAGGAACAATGTGAGAAAATGTGAAACAAAGCACATTAAAATCTTCGACAACTATTTAGTATCTCTTCATTCAGTCCAGTGAAAGGATGTCAGGGTCTGAAGAGTCATTTTCGTTTATTTCTTCTTCCTGATGGACAAATTCCTAACAAACTGAACGGAACATTTCTGCCCTGAACTTACAGGTTTTTAACCTTCATTGTGCTGGAAGAAACATAAAAGATGCCATCATCTTTTTTGTTGACTGTGGAGTCTTTTTTGTTTTTTTATGTCTTACCTGCAGCGTCCACTGTCTAATTATTGAATCTGAAGGGTTTAATATTTACTTTTTTAGGCCTTTCTTCCAAGTCTTACTTTTATGTTTTGAGTTCAGTCAGTTTTGGGACTTTTTATATTTTTACATCTTTGTTTTTATATTTCATGTTTAAGAGATAAGTTGGAACTGAAGCTCAGTGTTTTGTTTTTAGGGTAACTCTTCACAAATGTTTAGAGACTTTTTAAATGCACTGCCACAAGCATCTTGCTCTAAGAAGATCCCTGAAAGAATGTCGTTTCTTCTACATGATTATAAAGTGAAACCTTTCTTAATTAAACAATGGATGTGAAAAGGTCAAATCATCTAGTATTAAATTCCTGAATTAGTACCACTGATATGTAAAACCAAAACAATACAGCTCAAAAATCAAAACAATTCACTCATAAGTTTGATATTCTTTTTATTCAGTCCTTTTTTATTTAAGGTCAGCTTCCTGTGTCCTGTTTTAGGAATTGTCAACATTAAAAAGGGTGTTTTCACTGTTTTTCTTTTCTCTGTGGTCACCTGAGGTCCACCTGTTTTTCCTGTAAAAGAAATATTTCCACAAACCAAACAGATATTTGTTTGTTTGTTTGTTTGTTTTTTGCCTTTACGTTTGTGGCGTTCAAGTGGTGCCAGATTGTTAGCCGTGTTGCAGCAAATCCAAACCTTTTGTTCCTCTAAATGTTTTCCCTTCATCTCAACACTTAAATCTGACAGTTTGATGTGAAACAAATGTCCCTGCTGCTCTGCAAAATTATTTAATTTATTGTTTATTTATTTTATTGCTTATGTTGGTTATTCCATTCTTGACCATTTTCTTTTAAAGCTTTTTGGTGCGTTTTGTTTTAGGTCAACTGCAAAGAATCAGAGGGAACAAAAATGTATTTTACAGTCAGCTTTTCTGATAATTACACTCCTATTCCATTCTGCTTCAATTTTAAACTAAATAGGAACTATGTTTTATAATGTTGCCATTACATTGTACATAAAAACGTTTTTACCATTCGCTCATGCACATTAATGTTTGCAGATTATCTGAGTTCTGATGCTTGTTCTGTAGATAAACACGGTTCCAAAGTAAACCTGACTTTAGTGTTCTCCAACTAACTGATAGGATGAGCCTAACAACAGCTTCATGTGATGCAATAAAGTGGTCCGTATGTCAACTAATGTCTGAACTATCCTTTTCTATTTGTTTTTTCCTTTGTTCATACACAATTATTTTAAAATAAAGCCAGCATACTTTGAAGGGTTAAAAATTGCGAAACACTGGCTCAATATGTGTTAAAGTAGACATGCTTTTATATCCTTGTTTAAATCATTCAGTTTGGGTTTTTATAAAGTGGAACTACAATGCTTTGGTCAGAATTCATTCTTATTCTAACTTTACCAGCCCCCCTTCACCACTTTTCTGAGGTGTGTCTCAAAGCATCTTGTTTGGTTACTGTTCCTTTAAGGCGCTTCAAGCTCCGCCCACTCTCTGGCTTCCAGACCGGTCCACTCCTAGCCTGGCCCTACTCTTTTCTCAGTAGCAGACGGTTGTTAACAGCGCACACAATTTCCAGTTAGCTTCTTAGCTTAGCCTCCTTCACGGTTGAGCTGGCGCACTGCACACATCACGGCTAAACATTCGTGACTGGGTAAATCAGATCCAATCGTTTTAAACTTCAACAGAGGCCACGCCTCCAACAAGAAATCGCTTCTGAACAGCTGAGAGTCCAGACCCTCTACGAAGCAAAGCGAAGAACAAGAGGCTGGTTTTTACCAGCCTAGTCCACTCCTGTTTGAGAGAGGGCGGTTACATTTTCTAGCATGTTGAAATGTTTTATAAACAATTTAAATAAAAGATGTAAACAACAGAAGACTTGTTCATCCAGCCTCACATGTTGGAGCCAGAAGCAGAATCTGACCCAGGTCCAGACCTATGGGTAATCTGTCAATTCCGTCGCAGATAATTTGACGTAATGATTCAGAAAACGTCAGAAAATGGGTTGAAAAATATGACTCAAACAGAATACAAAGATATCTTTGCAGCTCCAGGAGAGACTCAAATTTTCTGCCTCCTAGACTTCACAGCAAATGCATTTAACAGCTAAAAAATCGGATTTTGCATGATATGTCCCCTTGTAAAGTGGCTGAATTATAGCTTTCTTGTGTGTTGAGGAGCTTGTCTTGGTTGGACTGGCACCTTTGCACGTTAAGAACATTGCACCATCACAGCATAAAACTAATTTCTAAATGTATTTGTATATGAAAAAGCAATAAAAGTGATCTGTAAAGGAACAAAACAGAGCCGAAGCCTGCTCTGATTTGAGCACGTGGTGCCTGATTTTATGCATGTGGACTGTTTGAAACTGTTGTGATTTGAATGCCTGTCACCCAACCACCCAGGGGGTAATCCTGCAGCGTACAAGGGTCCTGAGTGAAGCTTTTAGCACCTTAAAAATAAACATCTTGACCATCGTGACGTCATCATTCTGCTGACTGAACCCACAGCAGAACAACTGCAAAGGAATACGGGTCAGGTAGAAGTCTGTTTTATTGTACAAGTTGGATTAAAATAACATTTGCTTTGCTTTTTGAATCTCTGCTCTTCATTAACCCACTGATCCAGATCCAGGGTGGACTGTGTCCTCACGCCTTTTCTGTTTGAGAGTGGAAACAGCCTCTTGGGGGTCAGCTAAAACAGGAAGGAGAGCTGGTTACTGCCAGGTTTTGTGCTGAAGGTCAGGGCGCTGAAGCCAGGTTTAGCCTCCTGCGATCCCCGTGGTCCAAAAGTCAAACTCGCCATTGGTCTCATGTGACACGTTCCTCTCACCTTCCAGGGGCCTCTGCTCTTTTTCCACAGAACAGGAGAAATCAAAGAGCAGAGAAACACAGAAGCAGCAACATTTCGACTCAATCAGAAGCGACTGAAGTCGGGGAATCAAACAGGAAAGCGGGCGAGAGCCTGACAGCGGTGAGGTAAGTGTCTGTTGGGGATTTCCATGTTTGGATCCTGCCGCTGTCAGCCGTGACGAGAGGTCAACCCACCCGCCTTCACCTCCGCCACAACTGTTTCCAACTGCTGCAGCGCTGAGGTGAAACCGTTCTGTTCTTAGTGCTGCTCATTTCCTCTTTTTTTGTCCAGAGTTGACTTTCAGCACTTGCAGGCTGCAGATTACCAACACCTTTTTTTTTTAAATCCAGGATTACAGATGTGTCTGCTGAAGTAAACAATGCAGAAGTGTTCCTGTTGGGCTCCAACAGCTGCACAGCAGTTCTCTGTGTAAGTACAGCAGTTTGAATCCCAAGATGTTTCCTTACTGGGCTGTTTGTTTGCAGTTTTACTCAGAATCTGTCAAGTAGAGACAGACTAATCAGCTGATTATTAAGTCAGTAAACTTTTTTTTTGAATGACAGGATTAAATGTCAAAGTCAGTTTATTTATACAGCTCATAAAAACACGAGTTGACCAGAGTGCTTCACGGTTCAGCCAAATAAATGAATAAAACGATAAAACAACACAAAAATGTAAAAAATAAGTAAGATCAAATTAGAATAAAGAAACACAACATTTTAAACATTGGCTTTAAAAGAATCTCAAACTCTACCAGAATGAAAGGCCAAGGACTAAAGATGAGTTTAAGCATGGATTTAAAAGTCTCAACAGTTTTTCAGTTCCTGTTAAAAGATGAGCTGCTGCTTTCTGGTTGATTTGCAAACGATGCAGAGAAGATTTACCAACATACAAAAATTTGATCCAAATGATTTTAAAAAACATGAGCTTCACAATACAAAGTGTTAAGCAAACCTGTTAAACTGCTTTTTAAAAAACCAACTGAATCAAGACAACACGTTCCACGACCTGGGGGCTGCAACCCGAGGACCTCCGGCTGTGAGAACTGACCTCACGAGGCTCTAAACGTCAGGACTAAAATTTTAAACCCAACTCTAAAGTGGATCAGAGTTCAGTGTAAAGAGACGAAAACAGCTGGAATGTGTCGTCTCTTCCTCGTGTTCGGTAAAAGTCTTCAGCAGCAGCGCGTCGATACCGACGTTAATGCTGATACATCGTGCATCCCTGAACTTTTGCACAAGAGATGGGATATGATGGCCCCAATTCAGACTTTGACACTGGAAGAAGCTGTTTTTAACCAGTTCTCTAAAATGATGCTCAAACACAACGTTGAAGTTTCTGCACTGCAAAAACTGTCCATCTTACCAAGTTATTAAAATCTTATATCAGCCAAAAAGTATTTTTGATCTTGTTTTGAGACTGATTTACTAAACAAGAACTGATTGTGTAAGAATAATAATCTTGTTTTCAGAATGTGTAAGATTATTTGTCTTGTTAGTCTGAAAATTTGACTCAAATTAAGTCAAACATTTCTGCCAGTGGAGTAAGAATATTTTACTTAATTTGACTCAGTTTTTTCTTATTTCAAGAATCTTACCAAGTAAAATGTTCTTACTCCACTGGCAGAAATGTTTGACTTAATTTGAGTCAAATTTTCAGACTAACAAGACAAATAATCTTACACATTCTGAAAACAAGATTATTATTCTTACACAATTAGTTCTTGTTTAGTAAATCAGATCAAAAAGACCTTTTGGCTGATATAAGATTTTAAAACTTGGTAAGATGGACAGTTTTTGCAGTGTAGATGTGTATTTTGAGGGAGCCTCTTCTAGCTGACCTGAACCATTTTAGGATTATTTTAGGCATCACAGAGATGACCTCAGTGTTTGTTTAAAGCTCCAGATGGTGAAATTTAGTGAAATATTTGAAATCCCTGAGCGTCGACGGCTCATAGAACCCTGATATCGGCTCACAGACATGTTCACAACCAAGAAATGCACATAAAGAAGAATTTGTGATTATTTTCCTCTCAGACGTGACGGATGTGACGCTCAGCAGCTGGGACTGGGAGGTCTCGGGTTGCACCGACACACTGTAAAGTGATTTACAGCAGAGTCAGAAATAGTGCGACTTCCGATGCTATTTGTCTGCTGGTAACTGGGCAGTCGGACAAGTTTCCACTGGAAACTGAACCTGTGTGAAACTTCAAAAAGCGCTGAACTCGTCTGCTTTAAAGACTCTCCAAACACACAGAATCCAGCCTTTAGGAGACATTTCTGTGCTTGCAGGTGTGCGGATCATTTTAAAGCCCTCGGACGTTCCGAGCAGCTCAGCCCTAAGGACCCTCAGGACTCTGAAGACCCCAGAGATTATTGTAATGGTCTGTAGAGGCTCTGCAGACGACATTAAACCAAACAAAGTTCTTCTTTTCTGCAGGAGGCAGATTGAACGTGAGGTAAACCTGAAGTAGTCCTCTGTTTCTCCCCGTTTCCTGCCTCAGGTGGGTACCACCCTGTCCAGGTGGGTGACACTTTCAACGGGAGATACCAGGTGGTGTCGAAACTCGGCTGGGGCTTTTTCTCAACCGTGTGGCTCTGCGTGGACCTGAAGTAGGTCCAGCTAATTCTCCCCCCAAACAGGAGGAGCCTCTGCTGGGTAAAACATGATACAGGTCTGGGTTGTCTGTGTTGGCAGGTCGGGTCGCAGAGTGGCAGTGAAGGTGCTGAAAAGCGGTGCTGGTTTCACGCAGGCGGGTCAGGATGAGCTGGCTCTTCTGAGATGCGTCAGTGACCTGTTCATGTCTGCCATGTGGTCACAGTGATTGTTCCGTTCCTTTTTCTTCAACATGTAAGAATAAAAAAAATTCCCTCTGTTTTACCCTCCTCCTCTCCTGTCCTGCATCAGGCCACCGGTCCTGCGGGTCGGCACCCCTCCAGTCGTCGAATTGTTCAGCTGCTGGATGAGTTCAAGCTGGTCGGGGTCAACGGGGTCCGTATCCTTCGCTGTCATTTCTCGGCCAGACATTTTTAAAACTCGACACCTGGGGGGGATGGAGGACCCTCGTTTTATGTGCGACAGAACCACTGAAGTGCATCGTCAGATTGTGACGATCAGTGTACCTCAAAGTGATACTTGAGTAAAAGTACAAGTATCTTATCATAAAAATACTTTGGTAAAAGTTAAAGTCTTCTCTAAAAATATTACTTGAGTAAAAGTCTTAAAGTATCTGATATGTTTTGTACTTAAGTATCAAAAGTAAATTTCTGACACAAAATCTACTTAAGTATTAAAGTAAAAGTACTGAGTAAAAGTGAGCAGTTAGATTTTCCAAAATGACATTTATTGGGAGGTGATTTCTCAAAAAAACATTTTTTTAACAGCGTGCAGCTGTGATGGACTGTGTACAAAGTATCAAAATAGTATATATTTACAGTATACTTCTCATCCAACCACAATTAAATTCACTATCCAGGAGACACAATTTATCAGGACAGTATTTTTTTTAAATAATAACCTGGAAAAAAATAAGAGAAACAACTTTCTACTTCTTACCTTTTTGAAAAATGTAAGGAGCAGAAAGTACAGATAATTGTGTAAAAATGTAACGAGTAAACGTAAAAAGTACTCTGGTAAAATAGTTACTCGAGTAAAATACATTTAACCAAAATTTCTAACTAAGTACAGTAAAAAAGTATTTGTACTTATACTTTACAACTGTGGTGAAACTGTGAATTTATCTAAAAATGGGTTTTAGCTGATCTTAACCCCTGATGGTCAGACATGTGCCTGGTACTGGAGCTGCTGGGACCTGATCTTAAAAGCTGGCAACTGTGTTTTTGGAAACTGGGACTACCGCTTCCATGGGTCAAGCAAATACTAACTCAGGTGAGTTAAACAGGACCAAAAAAAAGCCCCCATAAAACAGACAGGAGTAAATGTAACCCCTGCTTTTTGTCAGATTAAAACAGCATCAGGTGTTTTGTTTAGCTCTTTGTAAAAAAGTTGTCAAGTAAAACTGGAAAAATATAATTTTCTGCAAAAATAGTGTTAAATCTGAGCGCTAACGTTTGCTAAAAAAGTTTAAACTGAGTTGTTACGTTAAAACAAGCAGATGATACAAAAACAAACGAAAACATGAACAACAGTAAAACTGTTTAGAAGCTAAAAGCAGCAGGATGTTAACTGAATTTATTAAAGCAGAGGTTCTCAAACTGAGGTCTCAGGACCCCCAGAGGTCTGCAAGAGGTATCTAGGGGGTCTTCAAAAAATTTCACCATTCCATTTTTTCCATTTCCATCCATCCATTTTCTTCCACCTATCCGGAGTCGGGTTGCGGGGGCAGCAGCTTCAGAAGGGAGGCCCAGACCTCCCTCTCCCCAGCCACTTCTTCTAGCTCCTCCCGGGGAACTTCAAGGCGTTCCCAGG
>NW_013952636.1:767558-770857 GCF_001266775.1 Austrofundulus limnaeus
CTGCAGAACAGGAACCTGCTGTAAAACAGCAATTATGCTGAGTCAGGCTTGATTTTTAATAATCTTTTCATGTTAAATCAAATCAAATCAAATCAAAATGTTCGAGAACCCCTGAAAAAATATCAAAACAATAAGTATAATTACGTAGAGTTCACCAAAGGGGAAATAAACATTTCATTTGTCTTTGACTCTGGTTTAAAAAGCCTTTCTCAAAAGAACATTATTATTTTGTTTATTAAAGAAAATAAAAATGTCTCTTTTGAGAAAGGCTTTTTAAACCAGAGTCAAAAACTAGTGGAAATGTTTATTTCCCCTTTGGTGAACTCTACATTCACATGTGCAAAAGCTAAAATTGCTAAAAAGCTAAAAAAAAAAAAAACTTTTGCTAAAATTAACAAAACAAATTTTAAGCTAAAGTGGTCAAAACAAGCAAAACATGTCCTAATGCTAAAATAAGCAAGCTGAAGCTACAATTAGCTAAACATATACTAAAGCTGAAAAGAGCAAAATAGGCTATATGCTAAAGCTAACATTAGTAAAACGGTGGCTAAAATTAACAAAACAAAATTTAAAGCTGAAATTGTCAAAGCAGTAGCAAATATATGTCCTAAAGCTAAAACTAGTAAACTTAAGCTAAAATGAGCAAAACATTTGCTAAAGCTGAATTAGTAAAACTTTTCCTAAAATTAACAAAACAAATTTTAAAGCTAAAATGATCAAAACAGTAGCTAAATTAACATGTGCTGAGCTAAAATGGGCAACATCAAGCTAAAATTATTAAAACACGTGCTAAAGCTGAAATTAGTGAAATATACTAAAGCTTAAAAGGATTAAACTTGTAGCTAAAATTAACAAAATGTAAAAATGGAACTAAAAGAATAGAGTACCTAAAAGAAGATAAATGCTAAAAGCAGCACAATAAACTGTAACCATGAAAACAACAGAGTGAAGATAAAAAGGCAGCTGATTCAAACTGTGTAGTTTGATGACCTCAGTGGTATTTCTTTTTTTCTTTTTTTTTAGATCAATCATCCTTAAATGCTGAACATAGAAAAAAAGAAACATCTGAGCTCTACACTTTCTCTGTAGGTTCTCCAGGGCTTGGACTACCTTCACAGGCAGTGTAAAATTATCCACACAGACATCAAACCAGAGAACATCCTGCTGTGTGAGGAGCAGCAGGCCCTGCAGCTGCCAGCAGGGGGCAGCAGCTCCTTCTCCTCACCAGCCGGGAAGGAAGCCAGCAACAAAAGTAAGTTTTATTTTATTTTATTTTTAAATTTCTACTCATGCAGGAGAGTTTTAGATTGGAATCTCAGAGCGGGACAGTTTACAGCTCAGCATCCAGGGAACATAAACCTGTGCACAAAGTGTAAATAAAGGGAGACAAAAACTAACAAAAATAAAAGAGAATGAAAAAGTATCAGAAGATGATTGAACTTACTTACAAAAATAAAGCACAATAAACCTTAATTATCATTACTACACATTAGTGACGGTGACTTCTTGTTTCTTTCAGTGGAGCAGTTTAACTCGCCCAGTTTCAAAGACGTTACAGTGAAGATTGCAGACCTGGGGAGCTCCTGCTGGGTGGTTTGTATTTCTATATTTCACATAAATATTCTTTCACACAAAAAATTAACAACAATAACAACAGGGGAAAAAACCTAATAAAAACTCTTTCTTCAGAAGACTGCATTTTTGTCTTGTTTGCAGAACATGAAACCCAGATTTGCTTCATGCTTCATCTTGACTGAAAAAAAAAGGAGTCTGTGTCAGATTTTTTTGTTCTTGTTTTGGACCAGTACAAGCATTTCTGTGAGGAGATCCAGACCCGTCAGTACCGCTCTCTAGAGGTTCTGCTTGGATCTGACTACGGTCCGCCTGCTGACATTTGGAGCGTCGCCTGCATGGTGAGAGGAAAACATGTTGCTTTTAACACGAATATTCCATTAAGTGAAGATTAGTTCAGTTTGGGAAGTTTTGCTGCACAGCTAAAGTTAACACAGAGTGTTAAATAAATACCTTATATAATATATTATATACCTAGAATAAAAAAACTGATGAGTGTAGAATTACTGATGTCAGGTCTGATTATCTTCTAATCCATCATGAGCAAGTGGAGAAATTTGGCGATGCAAATCAAATCTGTGACCTGCTGCTTCTGCTAAATGTGGGGTTCATCAACTATTTAAGTCACATAAAGTCCTGCTCAGGTTAGAGTAAAAACTGTTCCTGCAAGAAAAGACTATACATCAGACTTTTGTTAAATTGATCTTCAGTCTGAATCAGAAGTGGAGGTGCCTCCTGACAGTTTTCAAACTGATAATTTCAGGGTGGCGAAAAAATCACCAGTAGTTTCAGGAGTTTTAAGTGTTATTGTCTCATATAAACTGCAATGAGAGTTAAAGCCGTTGTGATTCTGCTTGAGTAAAACCAAAGAGCAGAGTGACAGATTGAAACGATTTGCGTGTCTCTCTGAGCACTCATCTCACCCGTGAACGTTCCTCTCCGTCCCCGCAGGCCTTTGAGCTGGTCACTGGAGACTCACTCTTCCACCCCGAAGCCAGCGGCTTCATCTCCCTGGAGGAAGGTGGGTTTAGTGCAGCGTGCCGACGACGCTGATGGAGGCGCGACGAGCGCTGACACCAGACGAAATGAGTTTACTCCGAGCCCTCATTTTCACTGCAGATGCTGGGAACTATAGGGAAACTGCATTTTCTGCAAAAAACAGACCAGAACTGTTAAAGCTAAAAGAAACAGAACGCTAGCTTAAAAAAGCAAAAGTGGGAAAATGTTAGCTGAAAATAGTAAAGCATTAGCTAAGACTTAAAAGTAGGAAAAGGTTAGCTAAAAGTGGCTAGAGGCTGAAAGTTGTAAAAGGTCAGTTAAATTAGCAAAAGCCTAGCTAAAATCTAAATGTAGAACAGAAAGTAAAAGTGAATGGAAAATAAATTAAGAAATAAACACGAACATACATATGTACGTATGTACTTTCATACAAACATATGTACACACATACACACAAATGTACATGCATATGTACGTACATATGTAATTACTTATGCACATACATACATACATACTTAAATGCTTATGCATGTACATACATAAATCATTAACCATACATACGTATGTATGTAAATAAATACCTTGTATATACATGCATACGCACATACGTACGCACATACATACACACATACATACATACATACATACACACATACATACATACATACGTACGTACGTACGTACATACATACGTACGTACATACACATATACATACATACGCACATAC
>NW_013952636.1:770867-786435 GCF_001266775.1 Austrofundulus limnaeus
TACATACATACGTACGTACATACACATATACATACATACGCACATACATACGTACGTACGTACATACATACGTACGTACATACACATATACATACATACGCACATACATACGTACGCACATACATACATACACACATACATACATACATACGTACATACATATATGTACATACATATGTACGCACATACATACATATGTACGCACATGCATACTTATGTACATATATACCATACGCACATACGTACGCACATACACACATAATTACATACCTACATACATATGCACACACATACATACAGCAGGAAAAATAAGTATTGAACACGCCACCATTTTTCTCAGTAAATATATTACTAGAGGCACTAATGATATGAAATTTTCTCCAGATGTCGGTAACAACCCAAGTGATCCATACATACAAAGAAATCAAACCATAAATGTCCAGGAATGTACATACGTACATAAAACAGTAGGTACGTGTTAAAAATGGCAAAGCAATATCTAAAAACTAAAAGTAGCAGAGAAAGAAAAATCCCAGATAGCACAAGATGTCTGGCCCAGTTCTGGCCACACAATGCACACAGCACTTGGTCCAGATACTGCCCAGAATGATGGCCCTTTGATGTAGCATGCCATTGTTAAAACCAGTGCCAGACCTGGCCCACATCTGGTTGACAAACAGCCTGCCATGCCAGCAGTGCCAGCTTGACACTAGCTCTGGCTCACGTGAGTCTAAGTGAGATTGTTTTGAAAGAACTAAAGAGATTCATTGTATTTCTTTGGGGGGGTGTTGTGGAATACTGATTATGTATCACCTGGACACTGTCCACTGTTCCTGTTCCTGTTCCTGCAGATATGAACACTTGTTCATATCTTGTGATATCCTTCCGGACGTCATCATCCGGTTGACCCACTTTCACGTATCAGGATGAGACAGTTATGATTKGTTGTTCATTATCGTATGGCGATAACTGACAGTATAACATTGCTTGCCCGGCCTATGACAGCCGGGCCCACATCTTACAGACTTCGTGATTGTCTTCTGTTCCATGTCTGCCCATCAATAAATGACTTTATAATCATACTCGCAAGACTTGTCTTTTAAGCGCCCTTTTCGCCGTGTTTCTGACTATCTTTGCCGCGACAGGGGGAAAATTAAGAAATATAAAATATGAATGACTAAAATAAGAAGTAGATTACAAAATAAATAAAAACAATAATAATGTTTGCATTTATCTCAGACCACATCTCTCAGATCATTGAGCTGCTTGGTAAAATTCCACCAGCCGTTTCCTTGTCGGGGAAATACTCTGCAGAGTACTTCAACCGCAGAGGTAAGTCTGCAGTTTTCTGTACTTCTGCCTGAAAATGTTTGAATATTAGTTGTGAAATAAAACGGTGTGTTTCGTTGTGCAGGTGATCTCCGTCGCGTCAGTTCGCTGAGGCTCTGGAGCCTTTATGATGTTCTAGTTGAGAAATACAACTTCCTGTTGGAGGAGGCCTCTGGATTCTCGGATTTTCTTCTGCACATGTTGGATTACCACATGGAGAGGAGGGCAACCGCTGCACGGTGCCTCCGACACCCATGGTTGACCTCCTGTTAACCTTCCAAAAGCCCTGCAGTCCTCAGTCAGAGGCTTTCAGCTGCAAGTTGTGGCTGATTTCGGGGGATTTTTTTTTAAATCTATTTTTATACTCAGGGAACTCCTGCGAAATGTCATGATGCTTTTATCAGAAATAGAATCGTCTCTGCTGGAGCCCCATAAGCACTTTATGCTTTCATTAATTTTTTTCTTGCAGCTCCTTTTTCTGTGTTTTATAGGCAAATGATCCTGAGCCTCTCAATATGAAATCTTTTATATGTTAATGACAGAGCGGACTCTGCACAGCCAACACAGAGCCATGTACATGTAGTCTTTTATTTTCCTTCATGGCAAAACAAACAGCTTGTCAAGAACAATGTCTGATTCAATGGATAATAAACTCTTTTTTTTTTTTTGCATAGTGACAAGTCATTTGAGAAAATGCATCATATTATTTACAATATTCTTGCAGCAAAATATCTGCAGGCAGAGTTATGAGAAACTACACTGACCGGCAAAAAGACAGCAAAAAATTATACATTTTTTAATGGCACAAAATCATAATAAAACTCCAAGTTAATTATTTCAGAGAGAGATTAAAAATAAAATGAAAAGTTTGTTTTATGAACAACATGAAATATTGAATAGTTTTGTTTGTTTTACGAAATGAAATACTATTCATGTCGTTTTTTGAAATCCCTAAAACTGTGCATAAGATCATCCAGTTTTTGATGTAAACCAAGATTTTCTGTTTTGCAAAAAGAGGAAAAAATCAACTTAATATATTTTATTTAATGCTTTTGTTAAAGAAAACTTCTGATCAAACAGACGTTTTAGGAAAGCTCCATATGCCGTTTCAGCAGCTCACATTAAACACTGTTTATTTTAAATAACACAGGGAAGATTAGTGTTTAAATCTAAATTATATCCAAAACAAAACAGGTATGCTAATGCCAACACTTCAAAGCTTTTTTTTTTCCTTCGGCAGAGAAATATGAATAGAACAGGGCTATTCAACTGGCGGCCCGCGAGCCACATCCAGCCCACGAGTGACCAAAGTTCGGCCCGCCATTTGGTTTATTCGTCTCTTAAGTTCAAACCTCCGGTTTTAATTATTATAAGTTCTTTCACTTAGACATAGATGTGTGGTTTCTACAGAAACCTCTGAATCTTGGCTAGAAGCTGGTAAAAAAAATTCTGACCATCCAAGACAGTTAAAACTACAAGCAGGTGAAGATAAAACTACAAAAGTGAAAATGAAATTGGTTTAATATATTGACAAATCAAAGATGTCAAAATAATATTTGTGTCAAATAGGAGGCAGAATGTGTTCTTTTTTATTTTATTTTTTTATTTTTGTTTAATTATCACTACTATTATTGCATAGGTTTCTGTATGTTGTATCCATGATTAAATGCAGCAAAATGACCAAATTCAAAAGTAACAGATCTTTGTAATACTTGGTTTATTTACATAATGACTTTAATTGCTGGATGTTCGGCCCCTGAGCTGATGGCCTGCAGTAACTGTGGCCCCCGGAGTGATTTAGCTGAATAGCCCTGGAATAGAAACTAGTACAAATATCGTATACAGGAACTATAACATACAGTTATTGACCGTTTACTACCGTATACTGCAGTTAAAACGGTGCTTTGACCTCTGCAGTTTCCAGTCTGGGGCTAGATGCATGTGTAAATAAAGGTTTAGATGTGCACCATAAATGCACGTAAAGTATTTACACGTTTAATACCCACTGTTAGCGTTCAGGGTGCAAATTTCAGGCTCTAATGATATTTACATTTTGAGTGACCAAAACACCACAAATCAACACGACAGCAGCTGATACGCTCATTTCTGCTGTTTTCATGTAGAACTTATGCATCACAAAAATAACTCGACCCGTCTTGCTTAGTCCTCCACATGATCAAAGTTATTTCCTTTCCTGTGTGATGACTATTAAAAGCATTTCGATAACTCCACCCACGAAATCATCTGATCCAGCTGTAGGCACGGCACTCCACCAGTGGGCTTTCCTTATAAATGACCTTATATCCACACTCTGTCCGGACCCGGCGACACTTCTTGGGCCATGAGGTCGGTTTCATCGGCCTGCAGGGAAGAGAAGAATGAGTCAGCCTCAAAGAAAAAAAAAGACTTTTATCAAATTAATGAACACTGGCCCAGAGGGGCAATAATCAACTCACGAGTAGCAGTAGAAACCAAACTCATGACAGAAGCACTTGTCACAGCCTCTCCGGAAAGAATCTCCTGGTTTGAAGTATTTGTCCTTGTAGGAACAGATTCCTGAGGAAATAAGAAGCACCAGAGTTACACAGAGGGCCGTGAAAAGTATTCACCTTACAGAAAAACAACCACAATGAAGTGTGTGATGACCACCCATGAGTCATTCACATGGCTCAGCTGAAACTCACAAACTGATAACCCGTCTCTTTCAGGACTTTCTAGCCGAGAACAGATTTTGTGGTTCCATCAATTAAAGCAGACGATGGGATCGTGGAAGTCCTGCAGGAGGGTTGGGACATTTTTGGGTGGACTTTTTATTTCTTTTTTTTCCAAAGTTAAATCAATAAACAAACATTACCATGAATCCAACATGTAGCAAATAGATAAACTGAGGCATAAATTACCAGTGGCAGAGTTAGGATTTTTCTGAGTAAGGGGCCACAATATTTGTTCACCATCAACACACATGTTCAAACACTTGTATGTAGTTTAAAAAAGCTTGCAAAGTAAATTCTCCTTAGCAATTTCACACGCATTTTTACTGTACAAAAATAAAATACTGTATTTATTCAAGTATAATACATAAAATTTAATCCATAAAATCATCCATAAAGTTGGGGGGTAGTATTATACTTGGATAAATATTTTTACTTATTTATTTTAACAGAAATTTCGGCTTCATTCGTAAAATGCCTGAGTCTGGAAATGAGACCATGACATAAAAAGCAGCTGAAGCGAGCTCACCTGTGACACTCCTCCGTGCTTCAGAGTGAGATAATAACAGATCCAGGCAGGTGACATGATGTGAAAAAAGGGGAAAAAAAGCAGTCCTGCTCCTTAGTAATGATAACGAACTAAAGACATTAGTGTGTGACCGAGCCGCTCCTCGAACAACAACAAACACATGTTTGTCTGTAATGGCTGCCGTCTACCGGTGTTCTGAAAAAGTTTGTATCCCTGAAAAAAGTTTCCCCACCAGAGGGGGCACTCGCGATTAGTAAGTAATCTGCTTTTCCCCTTGAAGATGGTCCAAATCTTATGAAGTCTCTGACTTTTGTGTTGGCGCATCTTGGTGGACTATGTGTAAAATGGAATTTATGATTTTTAAGCTGGGGGGGGGGGGTCGTATTATACATGAGATCGTATTATACATGAATAAATATGGTACTCGCAATCACACATGTGAGAAAATCCAGCCATCGTTTGTCAGTTGAAAGACTTTTTGCAGGATTGTTCAGATTTGCTTAAGAAAAGAAGAAGACTTCCCTAAGCTTAGTTCATGCTGGACCTTTCAACTCATCAGCGCCTCCAGTGTTTGGACATGGAACTGCATCCGCCAACATCGCTCCCAGGTAAAGGACAGATGAATGAAAGAAAGGGGGCACTTCAGGGGGCCAATCAGATTTCAGCTGGGGCCAATGCCTCTGTGGCCCACCCCTAGAACCGCCCCTGTAAATGAATGTATTTCAGTCAGATAGGCACAGATTCAGTGAGCACATCAGCTGAACTCTGCTTCGCTCACAGTGTGAACTTTGCACACAAAAACGTGATGAGTCGCGCTCTAAAGCGTCGGCTCGAAGAGTCCGTACTTCGTAGTGAATCAGAAGAGCCGACTCCCATCAGTGAGCTGGCTCCCCAATTATTTTTCTTTCTCTGGCCCTGTGACCAATCACATGCATGGATGTAGGATATGGGAGAGCAAAAGGTGCTCGAGGGCTGTTATCCTGCATGCTTCTCGTGTTTCTCTGTTCCACACACCTGATTTGAATGATTAATCAGCTTCTGCAGAAATTGCAAAAGGTAATCCAGTCACTGAATCAGTTGTGTTGTAGCAGAGAAACAAATAAAACATGAGGACCAGACTTGCCCACCCCTGATTTAAGATCAAACTATTATATGAAAACAGAGAGGGGAACAGAATCACACTAGATCCGTGAAATAAAAGTTATAAGTTTGATTCAAATATTAAATAAAAGTACGAATGTCTGCTTTTTTAACAGAACACATACACAAAATTAGGCAATTGTAAAGGCTTCTCATAAAAACAGTAAATGTAAAAGGGTTTATAGACACAAAACATTCATATTTGCCAAGTTAAGCTAAAATACGAGTCTGCAGATAAGTTAAGAGCTGTTTGGGAGCTGAAAAGAGCTGAACTTCCCACTAACGAACCCGCCCCTCCCTGTTCATATTTGCTTTATCACAGTGGTTCCCAAAGTTGTGGTCGGGACCCTTTTGTGGGTCACAAAACATCAAGGGACGGTCCCAAGATGATTTCTAGACATTAATTTAAATGCAAAAGAATGGGATGTTTTCGCCATGACTATTGCATTTAAAAATAATAATAATCATAAATAAATAAAATTAATATTGTAATTATTAAGTTTGTTTATATTGCTATTATTCCCATGTTTAACAGAGTTATTAGCAAAGTTTGTACACATAAACAAGTAATATCTGGGCTCACAAATGCCTGCAACTGCTATTTTGTGGGCCAGAAGCTGAAAGTTTGAAAACCACTGCTCTATCAGGTTCACGGCTCCTGAAGCAACAAAGTAGCTCCAGACCATTACACTGCCACCACCATGTTTGACTGTTGGTCTGATGCTGCTTTTCTGAGATGCAGTGTAAGTTTTATGTTGTGGGTTCAAAACGCTTCAACTTTTGTTTTGAGTCCGTTTGATATTTTTTCCAAAGGTCCTGCCCCCCTGAAGTGCCCCTGTCCTGTCACTCATCTGTCCTTTGCCCGAGAGTGATAATGATGGATGCAGTTCCTCGTCCAAACACTAGTAGCGCTAATGGGACAAATAGTAAAGTCCAACTTGAATCAAGCTTAGAGAAGTCATCTTTTCTAAAAAAAGTTTGAACAATCAACTGACAAACAATGACTGGATTTTCTCACATGCTGTGTTTGAGAGTATTTAATTTACTTACAGTAAAAATGAAAGTAAAACTGGTGAGGAGAATTTACTGAAAGCTTTTTTTTAAACTACATTACTTTCCAAGTATTTGAACATGTGCGAAAGTATACACCTTACCAAAACAAGGGATTTGTGTGCAACGATGGTGAACAAATACTTGGCCCCTCTATGAATATTGTGGCCCCGTGATGGCCCCTTATTCAGAAAAATCCTACATCCGCCACTGGTCATAGTTGCTCTTGGAGTAACTTTGTTCAGCTGCTCACGTGACAGGTCACCACTGTTCCACGCTTTTTTTTTTTTTGATCATGACTCTTAGTTTACAAAGTTAGAAATGACTTTGTAATGTTTTCCAGATGTTTCTCATCTGTTCTCGTATGTCTTTAGAACATGAGAGCCTTTAGCCAACTTCCAGCTAATTTGTCTTTTCACATAGGGCTAGATTTGTTTGCATTGCACTTGCAAAATACAAAACTGTAGTTAACTGTTATTGGATCACATTTTTGACCCTGTTGGGTAAAAAAAAATGTACTTTTTCAGGACATCCAAACTTTACTATAAATGTTTGTCTTCTTGTTGAAAGGCAAAAGCTTCACTGGGAGAGGTCAGACACATCCATCCATCCATCCATCCATTTTCTGTACACGCTTCTTCCTTTTCAGGGTCAAGTCTATCTTCCGCAGTGAGTTCACCCCTCGCACCTGAGTGCGTAGGAGGCCGTCCTCGTGGGGACTGTCACCTTGAGAAAGAGATCAATAGGAACACACTGATCTGTTGAAACAACCCCACAGGAGAGCCGTGCAGAGTCGGCGTACGGAGGACAAAAAAGTTCTCGGTCAGCCGGTTGGTATAACTGCTCGTGAAAAAACAACAACCCTTCAGCAGGGTTTACACGCTTTTAAATGGTAATTGTGCAGAAAAAAAAGTGCTTCTCACCTTTTTTGCGGTGCACCGAAGCTTCAGAGCATGCGCTGCTCAACAGGATGAAGGTTAAGGCGAGCGCAAAGATCTTCCACAAACAGGAGCCTGGAGCATTATTGACCTGATGTGACATTCTGATAAAACATTAAGCATAAACTCTAAGATTTTAAACCTATAACACAACCGTCCAGTAATAACCGGTCAAGTTGTTCTGAAGTTCTTGCAGATGCCGGCTAATATTTATAGTCTTCCAACTCCACTGAACATGGAGAACAAAAAAAGAACTCCAAAGGTTTAATTTTCTGGTTTCCTTTAGGTGTCCAACTTTTGTTTCAAGGTGAACCGTGTTTGGAGTTTGGACGTGTACCCGTGCATGTCTAAATATTACCTTTGGTGGATGTTAGCCCCCATTAAAGCGTGGGTGAGAAGATGAACCCGTGTCATTGTTGCCCTCTGAACAGCTGGAGTCCGTTGTCTGCCTGTTTATCATGGTTTTATTATTTATCACCTTCACGCTGGTGCAAACAGATGCTGACTCGTGAAATTATTTTTAAACACCGCTGAGTCTGTCAGAAAAAAAGTGCTGAAACCACCCTTTGTTTGATGGACCTAATTACTGCGACAAAACGAGATCCGACATCATTCTTACTGAACTGGAGACTTCAACACAGTGAGAAACACTCATAATGATTTAAGGGAGTTCCCAATTAAACAATCAAACTTACTGCCTTATTAGACGAATCAGTTCCAGCTCTCTGTCTCCACAACGCACCTGGTCACAGATTCTACAGGATGTGTGATGAACCGCGGGACAGTTTGTGGACAGCCCCTTGCTTCCTGGCCGCCTGAGGCCAGAAACCATTTAAGGCGCCATGCTCTGACAGAAGAGAAAACAAATCAAACACCAGTGGACTGGAAGGAAGTGGAGGAGGCTGAGGGCCGCCGCAGAGAGAATCCACCATCCTCTGTGTCAGCTCTGCAGTCACTCAGGATAACTCCGGGTTGTCTGATGGCTTTATGTTTGCACTTTGTGTTTTCTTCAGTGTGGCAACTGCTCCTCAAAGTGGCACCATTGTGAAACGAGATTTTAGACTTAGTTTGACTAAATTCTAATGTTCAGGGTGGAATTTCAGTTTTTCAGTGAACCTGGTACGTCGTTGAATTCAGTTTTATGATGTCCTGATTAATTTGTGTCTTGCTGTAGTCAAGTGGGATCTTTGTTTAGTTATTTGCCATTAAAACTCTCTTGTTCAGGGACGGAGCTAGACATTTTTGCATGGGGTGGCGCAAGTGATTTTTAGGGGGACTCATAGAAATTAATTAAAATGCTCTGGATTTGAAAATTCATGATGGCCTCCACAGTTTAATAGATTATTTTTAGTTTTGTGTAGGATAATAGAATGATCCAAAAAGACATCCTGTTAGTCCCAACTAAGATAACTGCTAATGCTAATGCTAATTAACCGCAGGGCTATAATTAAGCCATTTTTAAACACACACAGCTGAAAATTAGCTTACCGTATTTTTTGGACTATAAGCCGCACCGGACTATAAGCCGCACCCGCCATTTTAAAAAAAAATCTGCGAACATTAACATATAAGCCGCACCGGACTATAAGCCGCACCCCCAACATAAAAAAAACAGTACACCCAAATTTGCCATCAAAAAAGTAAATTCAACATCAAAATATAAAAATCAAACCTTTAGGAATTAAAGTTCGGAGGAATACGGTTCATTCAATTGACCTTATTTTGGTAGTTTTCTTTAACAGTTTCTGGCCCAACAAAACGTCTCATTCATCTTCCTCCAGCATACTGAAAACATCGAAGTCCTCCTCTTCAGTGTCGGAGTTAAACAAGCTGAGAAAAGCTGCGTCACACAGCGGTATCTGTTCAGTGTCGGAGTTAAACAAGCTGAGAAAAGCTGCGTCACACAGCGGTATCTGTTGTCCTCCCGGGGTAATGCTGGCTCTGAAGCTGTGGTGGGATAGCCCTCCCGCTCCAGCAGACGTCACTGCATGGGATTCCTTCCCCGGGGAGTGCAATGAGGAAAAAAAAGTCAGCGGCTCTTCACTCGACGTTTATCCACAAACTGGTCCTGGATTAAGTTCCAAAGTTTTTATCAGTCAGATTCCACCGTGAAAAATGTCTGTTTTATCCCCTTTTATGAGTTTTTGGCCATTGACCATCTTTAAATCATTGCTTCCTGGTCAACAGTCAGCTCTGGAAGCGATCGCTTTTTTCTTTTTTTCTTTTTTTCCTTTCTTTTTTTGAAGCGAGTGGTTGAAGCAAATGGAGCATAAGAGYCCCCTGGTGGCTGAAGAAAAAAATCCATGTATAAGCCGCACCAGACTATAAGCCGCATGGTTCAAAGTTCAGGAAAATGTTGCRGCTTATAGTCTGAAAAATACGGTAGTAGTAAAATGTAATTTCAATTTTAAAAAATCCAAGATGGCTTCCAAAGTGAATTTCAAATGGTTACAACTCAACCATTTTTAGAAACACTGAGCAGAAACTTGGTGTGGTGGTGGCCAAGAGCAACCCCCATGACATTCTGAAAGCTACCTAAGCTAGCAAAAAAAAGCTTTCTAATTAAATGCCAACCTTTGAAATGCCACATGCAAACCCCAACACCACTTGTCAATCATTTGCAGGTGGCTCCTGGCGTGGCTAATGAGGCGCCACCCTGGCCAGCCCTCTGGCTCCACCCCTGTTCCTGTTCTGTTTAAAGCTGTTTCTTCAATGGTTCTGCGGTCAGATAGAACAAAACTCTAATTTTAAGGTCATTGATAGATTCAATTTATTTAATCAAATTATAAAAAAATAAAAATAAAATAATCCAAATTGCTGCAAAGTAGAGAGATTACAAAGACTGATGAATACTTTTGCAACATACTGTAGTACTTCAGCCTAAAGTTGATGTCAGAACGTTTGATCTTTCTGCTTTTGGAGCTTCTGTTTTCTAACTTTCCAACATGTGAGTGAAACTCAGTGAAATAACGCGCAGACCTCAGTTTCTCTGCAGGCTCGTCACACAGCAGCCATTTGGCAGATTGACACGTTTCTAACTATCTTCATGTTTTGCACAGGGCTGCAAAGAAAATCCTCTTTTTCCAAATCCACTACACTGTTCTTGGGTGACCTGTTTAAAAGTCTGTCCTCTTGTTTAAAGCTCTCTTTGCCACAGCGCACTTCACTTCACTTCACTTCACTTCACTTCACTTCACTTCACTTCACTTCACTTCACTGGGACTGTGAGGTAAATGCTAACTTTAATGTTTAATTCCAGGAACTGTACGTCCAGCCTCACAACTCTGCTGCTGCTGGACTCTTATCTCGTCTCTTTCTTTGAACTATTTTTGCGTTATTTGTCAGTCTTTTATCTGAGAACATGTCTGCTACTCATTTGAACCAATCCGACTCTCTGCACAAGCTGTTTTTATGACTAATGCCTCCTCCTCTGGAGAGTATTCTTTTTTGCAGCACGTCGTCTGTTTTTAAAGGATTTTCAGTTCTGAGTATTACAGGTGAATGTGCTCAAAGATGTTCTCATGGATTATTTTTTTTTTAGCAACGAGTACACTGTGAAACTTGTTGACACAGTTTATCTCTATGTATTTATTCATTAGATTTATTTATTTGTTTTGGTGTGTGAGCCTAATAAAATAATTGCTATTCTAAGGTATATTTTTTCTTTATCGTGCAGGTAGTCAACAAGGGTCTTGTTTTTAAACCAGTAATTTAATTTTTTTTGTTATTTTGTAATATGTAACATGGCTCACAAAGGCAAAAGGTAATAGTGTTTGCTTGCATGTCATGTTAGCAAAACATCTTAATTATTGGAAACAAGCTGATCCAAGATGGCCACCACACTAACTATTCTTGACTAACACAAAAAGAGTGAGCTTAAGTCTATTTTACAGACATTGAGCTAAAACTTCTTAAGTTAGAAAGCGGGGAACAATAATTACCTAAATAAAACAGGAAGTGGCTGAGCTGTGGGACAGTCAGAGAAAAGGCAAGCCTGATACACATGTGGACAAAACTGTTGATGCTCCTCGGTTAATGAAAAAAAAAAACCACAGGAAGCTTTCTGACACCGGGCAGCACATTTCTCTATAGAATCCTTGATAGTCTTGAGATTCCATTGAACCCTGCACAGATTCAAGACCCCCTGTGCAGCAAAGCAGCTCCGGAACATAACAGAGCCTCCGCCATGGTTCACATAGGGACAGTTTTCCCTCTGTGAACACAGAGCTGATGTGTCTTGCCCAAATGTTCCATTTTTGTCTCATCTGTCCAGAGGACATTGTCCCAGACGCTTTGTGGCTTGTCAACATGTAGTTTGACAAATTCCACTCGGGCTTTTTTATGATTTGGTGTCCTCCTTGGTCGTCTCCCATTAAGTCCACTTTGGCTCAAATGACGATGAATGGTGCGATCCGACACTCATGTTCCCTTTAATCTGTTTATAAGTTTTTCTGGGCTCTTTTGTTACATTCATATTATCCGTCTCTTTGATTTGTCATCAGTTTTCCTCCTGCGGACACATCCAGGGAGGCTGGCTACAGTCCCATGGATCTTAAATTTCTGAATAATATGTGCAACTGTTGTCACAGGAACATCAAGCTGCTGCTGCTTGGAGATGGTCTTATAACCTTTGCCTTTAACATGCTTGTCTATAATATTCTTTCTAATCTCCTGAGCAGAGGTTTATGATAACTAAGTACGTTACAGTACTTGAGTAGTTTTTTTGAGGATTTGTAATTTCACCAATTATTTTTTTAAAAAGCTACTTTCACTTTTATTTCATTACATTTCAAAGCTAAAAAATAACCTTTTACTTCTTTACTTTAAAATGTAACACCTAGTTATTCGTTACAAAATTAAATATGTTCAAACTCATCAAGAAAAAAGATGTTTCTGCACTCTAAAAATGAAGAGTTGAATTTACTCAACAAAGTCATGTCAACTGGCTCCACTAAGATCAATTTACTCAACCTGGTTTGGTGGAACCAGTTTGGTTCAGTAAATTCAACAGCTTAATTTTTAGAGAGTGTGTAAAAGCACTTTTACTTTTACTCTCCCAATTTTTGTGAACAGTTTTATGACTTTTACTGATTACATGTAGACACCTGTGATGATAATTAGTGGACACACCTTGATTTAACATGACCGTTTGGTCACATTATTTTCAGGAGTACCATCATTTCTGTCCAGGCCTGTTTCATGAATTTTATTTTAAAAAGTGTTGAAGCAATGTCTGACTTTTGTTTACTTTTAATAGAATTTATATTTATTATTACTTTTGTCAGATTCAAATTATATCTGTGACCATCGTGGGTTTTCCTTTTATTAAACAAGGGGCACCAACAATTTTGTCCACGTGTGCACGTGGAGTCTTACTGGTTTGTTCGGTCTGACCTGTCGGAATGACCTCCGACTGTATTTTACGAGTTCTTTAAGCAAATTTCACGGCTCCGCCTCCTCTTGTCCTCCTGCTGTTGTCATGGTGGGGGTGTTTGGTTTGTGCAAAGCACTTATTGTTGCCTGCAAATTTACACCCCATCAAGCAATTCATTGTACGTTTTGAACATTATGCATCTGAAATGTTTGTCGCTGCTGTGTTTTTGTGTGACCCGGCACTCTTAACAAAATCACCTTTCTTCTGTAAATGCTTAGTTAAATGATGTAAAAGTACTGTTGACATTTCTCTTAGGGAGGTACAAACAGCTGCAATTATGCAAGAAAAAAGTGCCACATGTCAGCTTTGTAATCAGGTTGTGATAAAAAAAAATTAAGTGTTTTTAAAGTTCACTTTATTTTTTTCCCTCACAGACTAATAAATACTTTTTTAAAAACGTTTTTTAATTGAAGCTCAGAGAATAATGGCTGCAAAATCAACTTATTTACTGCAATAACTGAATGACGAATTAAATTTAGTATCTAATCATCGTTTTGCATGAGTAAAAGCCTTTTAGTGGTCCTTATATTTCTGTTTTCTTTGAAATGCAAGTATTTGGACCTAACTAATATCCTTTCTTTTCCACGCTTCCCGCAGAACCTTGGAAGTTTTGTCCAACATCTTGGTGGCCCAGAAAGTTTGGCAGCTTGGATCAAGAAGTAAAATAATTAGAAGCAATGGCTGTGGTGACAGTGAGGTAGGTTGAGGTCAGCAGATTGTTCATGAATGAATGACAGAGGCAGACTGTGGTTTGGGTGAAACTAAACCAGGTTTTCTTCTGACATGTGGTGGGTCTGCTGCTCTGAGAAGCAGACAAACAGACCACACAGACTGGTAACAGACTAATTAGTTAAAAACCACACATAAAATAAATTGATTGTTTAAATAAAATATTTCATTCTTCAGAAATTTGCATTTGTTGTTCCTAAAACATCTATACATAGAGTCTTTAATGTCTTCATACTATTTTTTTTCCATGAATTATGAAAAGATAAACTCATAAAAACAACTAAAATCTGAATCAAAAATTCAGAGTTTCTTTAAATTTGATGACTGTAAAGGTAAACATGACCTAACAACATGTTTTCATTCTCAGGGCATCGATTATGCCAACGTCTGTCCTTGCCCAAAAACAAAAATGATGGCTGCAGTTCCACTTCCTACCACTACTAGCGCCAGTGAGTAAAATAGGAAAGTCCAACATGAAGCAAGCTTACAGAAGTCTTTTTCAGTTTGAACAAACCTACAGAAAAAAAAAAAACGTTTTTACTGACAACAATGGCTGGATTTTCTCACATGTTGTGTGTTTGAGCGTATTTTATTTATGTACAGTAAAAAACATGTAAAATTGATAAGGAGAATTTACCGTGCAAGCGTTAGTGTTTGAACACGTGACTGATTAAATGTGTAAATCTTACAAAAACTGGGGATTTGTGTGCAGGTATGTTGAACAAATACTTGACCCCTCTATGAATATTGTGACCCCTTGATGGCCCCTTACACTGAAAAATCCTAGATCCGCCACTGTGAAGACCAGAGAGTTTATGTTATTAAAGAATTCCCCTTTGGTGTCACTTCCTGTTTCATTTTGGCTGAGCCTAACTCAAAAGAAAACAAGCCATGTTTGTGACAAAATGGTTAAAATCATTTGTTACACCAAATTTCTCTAACATAAAGATGCTGCCTTCGACTTTTTGTGTTTGCACCTCACAGGCACTTTCGAGTCATTATAACAGCATAATTCAGACGTCTGTTATTTTTTACAGAAACATCAGCAGACCCGACGTTCGATTACAAAATGTTTTGCGTCGCACAATTTACCTCCAGGTGTGAGCCGAGAGCTAACCACTCGGAGTCGAATCTGCAGAAAAATGTTTGTAACAACAAATGGTGCACGTTAACGTTGCCCAATGACTCAAACTCAACAGAAAATTGTTATGAACTCCTGTGAAACTGGAGTGTGTGGTCCCCTCATGCTTCACAATTAAATACGTGTTTCAGTGAAAACACTGCGAGTTTCTGAACGGACCTCACAGAGGAGGAAGCCACTGATGAATTACAGGTATTTACTGTGACAGCCTGCGGATTTCCTAGTCACAGACTGTGCCAATGTGTGTGTGTGTGTGTGTGTGTGTGCGTGTGTGTGCAGTGGCTTTGTGTGATATTTCTGGCTGCGTGACTCACCGGCAACACTACAGCAGACCTGGCCAGGCTTACATAAATAATACTATGTCAGACACAAGTTCATGCACAGTGATGGATGCAGGCCTCAGGGCTGCTGTGAATCCTCTGTTTAAACCTGTTTATTGCTTAGCAACAAAGCAGGACTTGGTAACGTGGACGAAAATAAGCCTTTGTCATATTTGCTAAAAGTGGCACAATGCCCTCACACTGATACATGACACACACACACACACACACACACACACACACACAC
>NW_013952636.1:787187-798680 GCF_001266775.1 Austrofundulus limnaeus
ATATAGTATAGTTTAGTCCCCTGTGGCACAGCCTGAGACTTGTTCTTTTTTTTACATAACTTTTACTTTTATACTTTAAGTAGTTTTAAAACCACTACTTTTACACTTTTATTCAAGCAAAAAGCTTGAGTTGATACTTCACCTCTACAGCTGTTTGCTAAACCCAATTGCCTATACTTCTACTTGAGTAATGATAAATGTGAATACTAGACTCTGCTTTAGACCCTCGTTTTGGTTCATTCCTCAGTCAACAACAACTGCACCAATAGATCTGATATAAATATATGATAAAACATGTTAAAATGCTTTGTTTTTAATTATTGTATGGGGATTCCTGATTCCTTATAAGATTTTGTTCGAGGGAAAGTTGCAGTGAGAAAAAAAAATCATGGTGACAGAGAAAGACTGACGTGGGAAAAGATTCTGTTAGAGGAAAACTCAAATGGAAGAATGACTGAGACTGAATCAGTGGTGAAAAGTTCAAACAGAGGAAAAATTCTGACGGGGAAAAGATTCTGTTGTGGATTTTTGTTGTGGAAAGACTCACACAGGGGAAGATTTCTTTGGGAAAAGATTCGGTTAAATTATAATTCTCTGTAGGGAAATTCCTCCCAAACTCCATTAAAGTGATCTGTATTCATTCTGTCTGTTCAGGCACCTTCTGTTCATCGAATAGCAGAAAAACATATAAAATAAATAAATAAACTTAGAACAAAAAGTAAAGACATTTGTGTTTGGTGGATTATTTTTCTTTGTTGTAACAATACTTCTTGGCAATAAATCTTGTATTGTTGGAAAGCCTGTTAATTTCCCCTTTTAAATAATGCCACATGAACATGGATGAAGACCATCAGACTGCTTTTTACTGAACTCTAACCCCTGCTGACCCCCCCCCCCTCACATTTCATCTGTCCTGCTCAATGGTTTTAATTATTTTATTGTATCAACTATTTTATCTTCTATCTACATGTTTTAATCAACTCTAAAACATTCAATAAAGTTGAATTTAATCTAACTGTGGGATGAGCAGTAGAGCTGAGTGTTGGTTGTGCACATGATAAATTAGCCAAATCTCTGCCAAACAGCTTATTTTGCTGTTGATATTGAAACTTGTTTTGAGCTTTTGGTCCCCCAGGTGCTGCCAGTCTGGTGCCAGGTATAAGATTTGTTGCCAAGAACCGTTGTTACAACAATTAAATCATCTACCAAACACTAATTTCCTTATTTTTTTGTGCTAAAAGCAAGTCTGAACCAGTAAAACTAGATCGGAACCACAACATAAGCCATTAATTCAATCAGATTTGTATTTATGAATGTAAAATATCTTTATTTAACTTTTTCAAAATGTGTTTTAATAACAGAAATTCTCATCACTGTGAATTTGAATACTATTCACAAATAGGAATTAGACATAATTTTCAAATCAAAACCAGCAAAAACCAGAACCAGAAACAGGCCCATTTCAGATTCTGTCTTCTTATCCACAATCAAGCAACTTTGTACTTATTTTTTTTCTTTCTTTCTTTTATTTTTTTCTTTCTTTCTTTCTTTTTATTTTATTTTCTTTTTATTTTTTTTACACATTTTGGGCATTGAGATCTTAACAAGCAGCTGTCCGTTAGTGAGTCAAAAACTGAATCTGAGATGTCAAGTCAGGTGTGACTGAACAACAACCATCACACACCATACCTAAATACTCGGAAAGTAAAACCAGAACAGAAAAGGAAAAAAAAAAAGGTTTGCGGTAAACACACACACAAAAAAAGATCTCATCAGAAACACTTGACAAATAATCTGTATATCGTTCTTTAGTTGTACAAAACCAAAAAGTGTATTTTTTTCTCTTCTTTTTTTTCATGGAAACACGTGAGAAAGAGACGTTTTGTTTTGGCAACATCTTCATTTCAGGAGTTAAACAAAAATAAAATCAAGTAACAGAAGTCACCGAACATTATTACTTTTTTCTCTTTTTGTTTTGCACCCGACCCCTCCCTCCCACCCCCACACAAAAAGTCTTTATATATGATATTGCATGATAAAAAGATGAGAAATCAATGACACGTCCATGACATTTACATAACCCACAAACTTTGTGTTTGCAGCTTAAAGTTTGAAAAGTAGTGACTCTTAACGCCGTTTCAGGCCTTTTTTTTCTCCACATCCTTAAATAATCCCAGAATTCTAGATTAAGGTGAATTCAGTTTTGTGTTCCAATTGCTAAATAATATTAAGAATAACAAAAATCAGTTTTTAAATTTAAAATATCAAAATTACCCCATAAATCAGGATAAATCATGACGCTTAATTGGTTTGTCTGTTTTTGCCTTGAAACTGCGTTGACCTCATATCTGCAAAGAACCCACCTTGTTTCAGAGCTCAGTATGAATAAGTAGTCTTTAGTAGAAAAAAACTACCATCACTACTTGTTTTGCTGGTTCTGCACCATGACAGAATTAAATCAAGAGTTCTTAGAGGCACCTGGAGTGGTACAAATATGTGCTCATCAGGGTTAAGGTAATAGCAGTTCCTTAAGGTTCTTTTTTTTTTCTTCAGTTCATTGTCAAGTTCTCAGGAGCAGAGTACCCAGGAAGAGGAGTAGGTCAATGATCACACAGGTACTGATTCTTGAAAGCCTCACACAACCAGTTTTCGGCTTTAGGGCTTTTTTTTTTTTTTTTTTACTGTATTTCCTCTGTGTTGATATTTCATGAAATGTGTCCTGGGCCTGTGGAAGTATCAACATATGATAGATGCCTTCTACAGGAGATGATTCACTCCCGACAGACTGCCGGAGACGTTACCCACTGCCTCATGCAGCTTTAGGTATATATATAAAAACGTAGCAATTCTTTTCAAATAATCACATACACATCAAAAGCAGAAATGTGGGTTTCACTTTAGCAAGTGGATGAGGTCTGGCACAGATGTTTGTTCTGTTTTTTAAGGTTAAATACAAAGAAACTTGTCTTGAATGAGGGCCCAGCACTTTTACACTAAGATTGTTAATAGATGCAGGCCGGGGGGGTCTGTGCAGAGCCTGCATGGACAGCATCGCTAGGTTCAACATGAGGGCTGTGGTCCTGTTGTCTTAAAGGCCCAAATAGGAAAACCTGGTTTGTTCTATTCTATTTATCAAAACGATGTCAAAGTGCCGCTCTTCTTTTTGATTTGCTTGTTTGCTTCCTTATGAACCTTTAATACAGTACTTTATTGACAGCTTCCTGAGAGTTAGCTAGCTACTGTCCTAAAAACTACACTTTACATGAAGCTATCTGCTCTTTGTAGGTAAAAAGTGTAGGAACTCACCAGTAAGCCATCCAGAAAAACCAGCAGAACAGTCTCATTTTGGTTGTTAGACATCTTTTGTTTTATTTTGACCAATTATTTAAGTTTAGAATGTTAATTGAATACTTTTTATGTACACTAAGTGTAAATGTGTTTGATTCTTTGATTTTTCCACAGTGAATTTATCAAGGGAATTATTATTTTAGTTTTATTTTTCCTGCAGTGGTTAAAAATTGCCACAATTCCAGATTGCAGAATCTGCACTGCAAAAAAAATGTCGATCTAACCAAGATTAAAACCTTATATCCAGCCAAAAAAAAAAAAATAAAAAAACTTTTTGATCTTGTTTTGAGACAGATTTACTAAACAATATCTGTTTGTGTAAGAATAATAATCTTGTTTTCAGAATGTGTAAGGTTAGCCTGAAAATTTTACTCAAATTTAAGAAAAATTTCTGCCAATGGAGTAAGAAAATTTTACTTGGTAAGATTCTTGAAATAAGAAAAAAATAAGTCAAATCCATTTTTTCAACAGTCTTACCAAGTAAAATTTTCTTACTCCATTGGTAGAAGTTTTTGACTGAATTTGAGTCAAATTTTCAGGCTAACAAGACAAATAATCTTACACATTCTGAAAACAAGATGATTATTCTKACACAATCAGTTCTTGTTTAGTAAATCAGTCTCAAAACAAGATCAAAAAGACTTTTTGGCTGGATATAAGATTTTAAAAATTGGTTAGATGGACAGTTTTTGCAGTGTGGGAGGAAATCCCATGAGGGAGCCAAGCTAACTGCTAACCAGAGCAGGGCAGAAGCAACCATAATGCAAATGTCTGAAAAGTCTTTTGGAGGCTGAAGTGTACATTATATAAAATGTTTGTATATCTTGTCATTTTTTCACCAAGACAAAGGGTTTCCCCACCAAACAAAGTCCTCAGTAATCCAGGTAAAAAAAAACTAAAAGAAAAAGTTAATAGGTCCTCTGTATGGGTTCTTCTTTAATGAAACATTTCATTCTCCAAGAGACTTCTTCAGTCTGAGGAGTTTCAGGTAAACTGAGCCTTACAAGCACTTCCTCCACATGGTGGACAAACAGGTTTATTGATGAGCATAACACTGGCCTGATGATGCAGTTCTTCTGTGTTGGCCCATTCTTTTGAACAGTGGCTGCTTAGTTAAACGTCAGGGAAACAAAGAAGCCACTGTTCAGAAGAATGGGCCAACACAGAAGAGCTACATCATCAGGACAGGCCTCTGCAGTTTACACTCATCTACAGGCCAGGACTCTGTAGTTTACATTCATTTACAGGCCAGGACTCTACAGTTTACACTCATCTACAGGCCAGCAGTCACTCTTTCAGGGATGAATATGTTCTCTTCCTTGATAGAGTGGAACGTTGGTTTGAGAGATGAGTAAAGGAAGCCATTTTTGTGAAGAAAAACCATCCACCATTAAACAGAGGTGGAGGCCTTCGTGTCCAGTTGTCCTCCTAAAATGCTGTTATTGCAAGTACGACTCCGACCACTGTGAGCAAAAGGTGTGAATCAGGGCCCCAGTGATGGTCAAGTGATAGTGCACATGATCCTCCATGAACAATAGGTGATAATCAGGGCACCAATGCTCTATTGTTAGGCTGATGGGTCCCCTTTTGCACGTGACTAACCTGTTTGTCCACCATGTGGAGGCAGTGCTTATAAGGCTGAGTTCACCTGAAACTCCTCAGACTGAAGAAGCCTCTTGGAGGAGAGACGAAACGTTTCATTGAAGAAAAACCTGTCCAGAGGACCTACTAATTTTTTTTGAAAGTTCATGTTGCACCATAATGGCTGCTCAATCTGTGGCATTTTACACCAGTTCTGTTCTCATCTAACTGATCAGTGTTACAAGTACTGACCTAGAATTTGGTTTGTTAGTATCTGAGACTGATCCTCAACACGTACTCTGAACGCTAACAGATCACACAAGTTTGTTTCAAATTGTTTCAAAATATCATTTTGGAGTAAACTTTGCTTCTTGGCAAAATATCTCATAAACCACTGGAAAAATTTCATTGAAATTTTCAGGGAATATACATTAGATATACCTCTACAAATGCTTACATTTGAGCACCAGTTCAACCCAAGGCAGCCACCACAACTAGCTCACCTTAGAAATCACAAAATGGCCAAAAATTCTGTCAATTTTACTGATATTGTGCTAAAACTGGATGTGGATCATAGCTGAAAATGAGTCACAATCCATAATGCAAGTACTACTTACCGGGGAAAATCTTTGCTTTTAAACTTTTCTATTGACTCTTGGAGTCAACCCTGTTTGCAGTAAATCCATGTGTAAAAACATGGCAGATGCAAAGACATCCCAAGACCACTGGTAGGGCTCTGACTTTTTAAACATGATGCTTTAAGCCACAACTTTTAGCAGTTTACATCACAGGATGGACTGTGCTGAACTGCTGATTTTAAAAAGCCTTAAAAAAAGAATCAAACATCTCATATTTGCAAAATTAATGCCCAGTAGAAAGCTAGCCAGCAGTTTTGGCACATCTGGTGGAATCAAGTTTCAGTGAGCGACAACACTCACTGGACCTTCAGCATCCATGCTATGATGCAGGGCTGCATTGGTGCTGTAGGGTCTAATACAAAATGAATGAGCAGTAAACTAGGGTCACTAGGGTTTGAATGGTTTTAGTTGGTGAAAATGCAGCCATTTCTGCCCCTGGTGTTAAAACAGTTAGATTGGCTCCCTGGGAGAAATCATGTTATTTTACCGCTACATGTAGAGCTAACAGGGATAAATGAACCATCTTCTAAAACCCTGACTTAAAAGAAAAAAATGTCCCTTAAGGAGCGCATCCTGAACAGCCTGTGACAAGGATTTCAGTAAACTATAACACAGTATAAGAATTATTAACCAGACTATACTTTCTATAATGTGGACCATGTTGTGAAACAGCTAAAATACTTTTCTTTCAAAAGGTTTCCACTAGGATTGTACCTTTTCTTTGCTGGGACACAGCATGTCAGTTTCTCACTTGACAACAATTATCCATGCACACAGCTAATTTTCTTCCTGTCATGACTTAACCCAAGCTTTGGGAGTTTCGGTTACAGTACGTCAACCTGGAGTGCTGCTCTGGGAGGGATAAAAGTCCCACGGTGGCCTGGATTACAGTAGCCCCCTTTGCCAGCTTGTCGGGGTAGAATCCCCACTCGTCGTTGGAATCACAACAATCAGCGCCGCAGGTGGAGACAGGATGGAGTCACAGCCTATGCACTAAAAAACTGCTGGGTTATTTTTTGGAAAATTCAAGGTTAAAGCTTGTTGGCCCATTTGGTTTGACCAAATATTGAATCCAAAAGTTTATTAAGGTCAAAGCTGAGCGGCGTCTTTCTTTACAGTCACATTTTAAAGCAGGAGTTGACCAAATCTGAACTGACTGGATCTCCGCTTTGTCTCTTTGTTAGCAAAATATTTGCAGAACCATCAGTTGGACATTGGCTGTGTCCAAAATGGGAGGCCGTTCCTCTGAAGGCCGAAGTTGTCGACCGCTTACGTCACAGAGGCTGTCCAAAACCAAAGACTCCTCCGATGCAGCAGACAAATGCGTCCTTCCTTTGGCTTGAATTGAAGGACTGGTCCGATGGATCCTTACGGTCCACCATATCCCATAATGCATTGCAGACTGACTGGAGATTTTTATTTATTTTTTTAATTTTTTTGCTAGGCGAGAGAAAAGAATATGTTTTAAATAAAACTATGGCAGTATAAAAAATTCAAGTGCTTGTGTTGGTAATAATAATTTGTATACTATGTTTTTAATATAATTTTTGTCAGAAAAAAAGGATGAGAGGCTAGACCGTCACAGTCACTTTTTTCCGGTCTTTGCGGTCTACCGAGGACCCGACGTACCTAGACAGGGAAGACCGTGACCTTTGGGGGACCTGGCCTCCCATTTTGGACACAGCCTATAATAAAACTTAAAATCGGGGGTGCATATTTACAAGTTGACCAAATCCAAGATGGCTGCCACAACTGACTGACTGTATAAACAGGGAAATTATGACTCAGCCAGTTTTACAGATATTGATAATTTCATGCTGCAGGCAGCTGAGCATCATCCTCAATAAACTTATGGCATAAACTGTTGGAGTCACACCAGTTTCTCTGTTAACAAAATATCTCAAAGATTAATACTTGAAGTCAAACCAAGTCAAGATGGCAGCGACAGCTTTTTGACCTTAGCCTGAACTAAAATGGTTACTCCTCAGTGAATATTACAGATGCTGAGCTAAAATTTGGTGTGGTAGTAGCTGACAGTCGTTCACAACAAAAAGTCCTGACAAATCAGACGAGATATGATATTACATGAGACTGCAATAATATTATTTTCACTCTCTCTGGTGATTTTAGTCTGAAACTATGGCATGAAAAATGGTGGGCTTTATGCCTTCCCTTTAAGGAATGCTCGGACCTGATTTTTTCCTGCTTTTGCCACATTAGCAGAATTGTTATAATCGGTACAAAGGGTGAATCTCCCACCTGCGATTCTGCGAGCAGTTCATCAAAGAGACAGATAAGTGACATCACCTTAAGACAGTACAGCACTTGGGGCCGACTCCAGCTGTCGTTTTCTCACAGCCTTAAGACATCTGAATAGTAAACTGATCTGTGTACACTGGAACCACGGACTGGAGTAAACTGCACACTTGTGACGGGAGTAGGGAGATGGTACAAAGGTGGTGAGCTTAGTAGAAAAGAAATTTAAAAAAAAGGCGGGAGGATTTCAAAATTCCGTTTTTGAAAGCTGCAAACAAACTGGAGAGTACAGCTTCTTTTGAGGTCGTGTTGATGCAGGAGTAGTTTCACAATTGTGCTGATTTGTCATACTCTGCTTTTATCCAGCTACAATCATTTTATTTCATTTTTTAAAATAATGCTACCCCTCAAAATCAGTCGTGAAGAGTTGTCGAAACACAATGAATCTGCACGTACTCAGGTTCCAACACAAGAAACACAAAAAAACGAGGGTAGAAATACTATACTCAAATGCATGGGAGTCAGATGAGATTTCGTCATCAGCTGTTTTAGTCAGCAGTAATGCTATTTACATTGTTCTGTATGTACAGTAGAGAATCTCCCAGAGATGTTAAGTTCTGTAAAGCTGCAATGGGGTACTCCTTTAAATTCCTCACATTTAAAAGTCCTTAGATGAAGAGCCATACTAGTCCCTGTTGAAGTGTTACGAATGAGTAAAGATGACTTTCTGCAGTCGCAGGTCTGGAGTCAAACCATGTGAAGTCGCCACTGATCCGCCGTCTACATGGCACTAACTGAAAGTCAATGATTCGCAACACTTTTAAAGAAAGAATTCAAAAATGGGCGTTATGGTTCTTCATCATAAGGATTGGACTTCTCACACAAATCAAGACTTTAAATACAGTAAATTTTTTTTTATCATAAAGGTATTTGTTGAGAAAGTGGAGTGTTAAATGCACTGTACAAACTTGTACAGTTTTTTTCAAAATATAGTTTTTTTATCCTCATGATTTTTTTAAAATCTTACAGATCCTGTACACTTCTGCATTGAGATTGGTTGATATCCTGATCATTAGAGAAGAAGAAAGAAGAAGAATAGAAGGGGAGAGAAAGAGTAGAAGAGAAAAAGAAAGACAGGAGTTATTCAGTGCCATTGCTGCCCTCAGTGAAGACGCTGCACGCCGTAACGGGGCTCTCTTCTGTCCCGAACCTCAATCTGAAGACAACACAGACAGAAAACAGTATTTACTGAACTGATTAGTGAAATAAATGAACAAGTGACCAATAAATAAAATAAATCAAGGCAGATTGAGAAGAAAACTCGAGTCTTAATCAGGTTTATCTTGGCTTGGTAAACAATGTTTTAAGTAAGATTTAGTTCCATGTTTAATGACATTTAATGCAGTGATACTTGTTCCGTGCTGCTTATGTTGGACCTGTTGTCAGCTTTTGACACTGCTGATCATCCGACCCTGTTATTCAGACTGAGGAGTTGTGCTGGCATCTTAAGTCCTGCTATAAAACGATTGTCCTCTTGCTTGTCTGACAGATCAACTTTCTTGGCTGCATCTACTTATAGATCCCATTCCTGTGCTGTTTATGTTGGTGTTCCACAGGGCCCTATTTTGGGGCCATTGTTGTTTCTGCTTTATATGCTCTCTCTTGGTTTGATCCTGTCATCTTTTGAGGATATTTCCTATCATTGTTATGCTGATGAAATCCAGTTGTGTGCATTTTACTACAATGTTTGGATTCAGTTAAGAGCTGGATGACTGAAAATTTTCTTTAGTTAAATTAAGAAAAAACAGAAGTGCGCCAGAAAAAATAACTCCAGTGATAAAGCAGATCCTTGGGCCTCTTGGCAGTCTGGCTAAATCTTCAGTTAAAACCACTGGATCATCATGTCAAATCTTTGGTTTGTTCCTGTTCCTACCATCTACAAAATATAGCCAAACTCAGCCCCGTTGTGTCTCCTTCAGAAATGGAAATCCTACTTCATGCTTTTGTTTCATCTCATTTAGATTATTGTAATGCGTCAATATATGTGCCTAATTAAAACCTCCCTCAACCAGTTGTAGTCTGGAGAAGGCTGCTGCCAGGCTCCTGACTGGATCTTTAGAGTTTTGTCATGTAACTCCCATGTTAATGCAACTTCATTGGCTCCTGGTTCATTGTCGAGTGCAATTGAAGATCTTAGTGCATGGACAGACACCACACTACATCTCTGAACTTTTACATCCCTACACTCCCGTCAGGGCCTTGAGGTCCTGTGATAAAGACATGCTGATAGTTCCCTGTACAAAACTAAAGGCTAGAGGAGACAGAGCTTTTTGTTCTGTGGCTCCAAGATTTTGGAACTCTCTCCCTCTGAATTTAAGATCAGCAGACTCTGTGGCCCTCTCCCTGGGCTGCCACCTTATCATGGTGGAGAGGTTTGAGTGTCCCAATGATCCTAGGAGCTATGTTGTCAGGGGCTTCATGCCCCCCGGTAGGGTCACCAAAGGCAAACAGGTCCTAGGTGAGGGATCAGACAAAATGCAGCTCAAAGACCCCTATGGTGAGTACTACAGATGGACTTAGTGTTCCCTCACCTGGACGCGGGTTACCGGGGCCTTACTCTGGAGCCAGGCCTAAAGGTGGGGCACATTGGCGAGCGCCTGGTGGCCGGGCTTTTGCCCGTGGACCCCAGCTGAGCACAGCCCAAAGAGGAGATGTGAGTCCCCCTTCCCATGGGATCACCACCTGTGGGAGGGGCCTTAGGGGTTGGGTGAATTGTGTGCTGGGCAGTGGTCGAAGGTAGGGACCTTGGTGGTCTGATCCTCGGCTACAGAAGCTGGCTCTAGGGATGTGGAATGTCACATCTCTCGTAGGGAAGGAGCCTGAGCTGGTGTATGAAGTTGTGAGGTTTTGCCTAGATATAGTCGGACTCCCCTCAATGTACCGCTCTGGCTCTGGAACCAGGGGTCTTGTTCACGAATGAGGGAAGAATGGAGCGTGAGATTGACAGGCGGATTGGTGCTGCATCTGCAGTGATTTTGTGAATTTGGGTAGTGACCGAAAGAACGAGATAGTGGATACAAGCGGCCGAAATGGGTTTCCTCTGCAGGGTGTCTGGGCTCTCCCTTAGAGATAATGTGAGAAGCTCAGTCATCCAGGAGGGACTCAGAGTAGAGCCGCTGCTCCTCCATGTCGAGAGGAGTCAGTTGAGGTGGCTCGGGCATCTGGTTAAGATGCCTCCTGGACGCCTCCCTGGTGAGGTGTTCCGGGCATGTCCCACTGGGAGGAGGCCCAGAGGAAGACCCAGGACACGCTGGAAGGACTATGTTTCTCAGCTGGCCTGGGAACGCCTTGAGATTCCCCTGGATGAGCTGGCCCAAGTGGTTGGGGAGAGGGAAGTCTGGGTCTCTGCAAAGGCTGCTGCCCCCGAGACCTGACCCCAGGTAAGCAGAAGAAAACGGACGGATGGACAGACTCTGTGGCCTCTTTTAAAGACCAGCTAAAAACATTTTTTTATCTGTTTTTGTTTAAATCTGCTCTGTGTATTAGTTGTTTGTTGAAAGGTGCTATATAAAAAAAGTTTTATTTACTTACTTACTTACTTTACTTACTTTACTTACTTACTTACTTACTTACTTACTTACTTACTTACTTACTTACTTACTTACTTACT
>NW_013952636.1:799977-805988 GCF_001266775.1 Austrofundulus limnaeus
CTTCGGTTTTGGACGTCCTTCGTCGCGGGGCTGTGATGTATGCGGCCGACAAATTCAGCCTTCGGAGGACCCGGCCTGCTGTTTTGGACACAGCCTACATAGATGGATGGATATATATCTACTGGATGGATGATTATTGAGTGAGAACAGGTGGGTTAACGAGCAGATGAACAACAGGTGTGTGGCAGAAAGCAGGGGAACTTGGACAATAAAAACTGGGAATATAAAAATACAAAACTCTGAACGAACTGGTAACAGAAAACAATCTAAAAAACATAAAGGTATATAACAAGACAGCACACCAAGAAACGCCATGATTGTGACAGCAGCGCAACATAAAGATAAAAAAAATAGATGGAACTGAAAGAAACCATATAAATTACATTCACACTGTAAAAATAGTCTTCTGGTGGAGTTTTAGGCAGACGTTTTAAAAATATTTGAACCCTTACAAACCTAAAACAATGTCAGGTTTATACAAAATGAATATGTGAAAATGAATCATTGTTTTTTTAAACATGCTTGCATTTTTTTTTTGAGTTCTTAATTAAATTAGAGCCTGCTTTGCTCAAAATGCAACAAGATTACAGCACAACTCCTTCGGCACCCTGTCTTTAAAGAGGACATTTCATGCAAAATCTACATTTTAACTGTTAAATACATTTAGTTGTGAACTTTGAGTCTCAGAGTGCAGAAAATTTTAATTTAGTCTCTCCCTATGATGTATAAATATCCTTATATTTTGTTTGGGTGAAATTTTTTTAACACGTGCAATGCATCGAACAGTCTGGAAACTGGAGAGGGGGGGGGGTAAAGCACCCAATTTGTATTTAAGTTTCTTTTGAAGTCTGTGCTTGAAATAAAACCAAATAAAATGAATTCCATTACACAGCATATAAATATTTAGAACATATCACAAATAGGGGGAAAAGCATCTAGCCCAGCTGAAAGATCTAAAAATGTGAAAAAGATTTAAAAGCAGGATACTTTAAAGCTATTTTCTTTGCAGATGGTTTGGAGGTGAGTGAATTAGACAATTGATTTCCCTCCCTCCTCCTAAAGGTGGGCATCATGACAATAACCTGTGTAACAAACCAGACTCATTGTTACTGAGCAAACTGATGAATATTACCATTAGATCAAAAACATGTTCTACAGAGTAAATTTGTATTGATGTCTTTTCTGACTTGAGCTGAAGAGTGCATCCTAAATATTTTAACTGAACAGGTAATTGGGTTCATGTTTATATGGCCTGTGTTGCTTTGAGGAATGGCTCGTGTGCTGTTGTTAGATTAAAGGCTTTCTGAGCATCAAAAGGGCTGCCTGACTGCAACTCGCAGCTAATTTGCGCAGCTCCAGGTAGACTGGTTTAGGTCATTATCTGAATGAGCTGGTTGTTCCTGCAGGAGACCCATGAAATTTCGGAATCACTCACTAAATGCAAGTCGCAATTTAATTTGGGTTCCATTCTGTAAATTTTGGACCAGTGAACTGCTATTGTACGTTACAGAAGCTGAGAGCAGCCGTTTTCTGCATATAATTATTTTCAATGGTTTTCTTGTGATAACGATGTCATCATCACGAGAAAACCACAGAAAAAAAATTATAAGCAGAAAATGGCCGCTCTTGGCTTCTGTAGTATGTAATACCTGTCACAATAGCAATTTTTTTCTCGGTAAATTGTCGTGAAGAGAACAAACAAGCAGGCAAATGAAAATTATTAACCAAATTTTAATTTATTGTGCAATTAATTGATTTCTTGCTCAAGAAGACAAGCCTAATTGTGTGATATTGTAGTAAGAGTGGGGGCCTCTTCTCAGGAACGCACAGATGTGTTATGTCTCTTAGTCTCCAGCTTCAGAGCTCGGCACATATTACCATATTAGGAAAGGAATGTTTAAGGAATACCGTGACAAAATTTATGGTGCATCTGTTGGACTACACTGTAAAGAGCCTTGTACGCCCCTGCTCTTCGCCTTCGTTCTTCATCTTTCTTACTTGGTGAATCATTTGGCTTGGAGGCCACAATTTGGTTTTTGGCTGTAATCTCCTGGACTGCAAAATAAAGATTCTTGCTGTTCAACCAGCCTGTTTCAGAGTTTCTCTCTTCACTGAGCAGCAGCAGTTCTGCAGAACCAGAAGACATGGTTTTTTTCACCTCAATATCTTACTGTCCTCTCTCAGAATACTCCTTCTCAGTCGCTCAGTTTAGGAGGACGGCCTGGTTTTGGTACATATTCCACATTTTCCTGCATTTCTTGATGGATTTAACAAAACTCTTGGGGATGATTGTGCCTCTCTGTCCACCCTTCAACTCATGTTGTTACTTTGAAGGGGGGATATTTGTTCAATCACTTATTTTGGACCGCATGCTCACTTAACTGGTCTTACTTTGTAATAATTTGATTTCACTTACACGCTGAAGGTTTTTATTAAAAAAAAGCCAGCTCATATTGACTAATGTCGATTTTGATGGTGATAAAAGCATAAACCACCCAAGGGAGTGAATACTCTTCCTTGCCACTGTAACTGCATGGGAATAAGTGATTCGATGCAACATGTTTTTTTTTGTTTTGTCTCTTTGTTGTCTGAAGGAGATCTTGGAATAATAAAAGCTGACCAAAAAAAATGAAACCCTGCCAATTACTAGTTGAAACCCTCAGCCTCCTTTTGGGAACACTCTCCATGCTGTTTGAAATTCAACAGCTCATGCGGCAGCATACAAAGGTGTGAACACGACTGCATTAAGAGAAGCCGTGTCTTGTCCATAATGGAATAAAGCTGTCTGAGGTCTGCCCTTCCCTCTGACTCCATGTTGGACCTTGGCCTGATGCTCACTATCTATCTAATAGACGTCCTCCTTGCTGATATATGGAGCTTTTATTGTGGTTAAGATCAAGCTTGGTGTGAGTGTGTGTGTGTGTGTGTGTGTGTGTGATGGAGTGTGGATTGCTGATGGGGCACTTTACAAGACGGTTTTGCTGCCAGGGTTCACTGGCCCACTTGGCATACAGCTTTCTGTCTTTACTCTTCCACTGCTACTCATTTTTTGTGCACCCTTCCTGTCATTTGATATTTCTCATTCAGGGACTCTATAAAGCGTTACTGCAGTCAGAGTTTAGTATTTGTTTTAAAATGTTCATTGGTTTTACCAAATTGTTGAATGAACCTGACTATTCCTGTGAAAAAAATCCCAAAAAATTCACAGATTCCCTCTTTTGTTTGTTTTGTCCTCTCGTGCAAGCTGAAGAAATTATTGGACATAATTATCGATTTATTATTTTTTAAAGGGATCCCTAATTAGCTGTAACATTAGACTTTATTTGATAAACATGTAAAGACTGTAAAAATACTGTAAAATGTTTAGTTTTGTACATTTTTAAAAATATATTTTAACACGAACGGAGCCATTTTATTTGCACACAAAGCATTCTGGGTAAATGATGTGGATAGGTCATTGGTGCGAGGCTGCTAGCGAGCTATATCCACCCTGAAGGTTAATCTTGGACAATATCTGATGATCGACTCTTTTAAATGAAACCAGAGAGCGTTGACAGAGAGGAGAAGGTAGAAATGACTCAGCCTGGAACTGAAAATATGGATGGAGGACAACAGAGCTGCTTCATRGAAGAASAACCTCAGCTTAGCCTGTTAGCCTTTGCGCTAGCGCTGACACTATAATGCCTTATATGTATTAGCTCAGTGCTAGTGCGACAAACAAACTTAACATGAGGTCCTCCATCCATATTTTCAGTTGCAGGCTGAGTCATTTTTGTGCTCCCCTCTCTGTCATGTGGATGGAGGACCTCAGTGACGAGAGGAGAATGTGTAGCGCTGAGCTAATACATGGTGATAGCATTGGGGCTAATGCTAAAGCTAACAGGCTAATCTGAGGTTGTTCTTCCATGAAGCAGCTCTGTTGTCCTCCATCCATATTTTCAGTTCCAGGCTGAGTCATTTCTACCTTCTCCTCTCTGTCAACGCTCTCTGGTTTCATTTAAAAGAGTCGATCATCAGATATTGTCCAAGATTAACCTTCAGGGTGGATATAGCTCGCTAGCAGCCTCGCACCGAGGACCTATCCACGTCATCATTTACCCAGAATGCTTTGTGTAAATAAAATGGCCCCGTCCGTGTAATATATTTTAAACATTTAGTTTAAAAATTATAAAAAACTGAACATCCTACAGTAATTTTACAGTCTTTACTTTATACAATTAAAATATATGTTTATTAAATAAAGTCTAATGTTACAACTAATCATGGATCCCTTTAAGAAGAAACTTAGAAAAGACTGTTCTGTTTTTATTTTTTAGTTTTTGCAAATTCTGGCAATAAAATATTATTATTTATTGCTGTATTTGCCTACATTTATGGGGCTCAGAAATGATCTAATCTTTTTATTTTTCATGTTCTGAAACAGTAGTTTCACCACATCCAACCGATGATGTATCAAATCCTTGTTGCCCCTTAGATTACAAAGTCCTTTTGCCTAACGCATTTTTCATAGAATTTGTAGGTGTGCTACGACCCTGAAAATTTTCAGTTCAATATTTTTTTCGCTACAAAAAAGACAAACGTCCATGCTCATTTTAATTGTAATTTATTGAAATTAATTATGAGCATTCATTTAACCTCAAACGTACAGTTTTTAAATTAAATGTTGCTGAAACAGCAAGTTTCTCAGTGGATCTGCACTCAAAAATGCAGCCTAGGTGGAGAGGTCGAACACAGATACACTGATCCTTCAACAGTGTCTTCAGAAGACAAGCTGATAAAATAAATTTTAAAAATCTGTATTGTAGTATCGAACGGTTCGATACAGATACACATATTGTTGCACCCCTAATGTTTTGTTTTTGTGAGAACAAATTCTGCTTCACTGAAAAAAGAAGATGCAACAAAGCACAAGTTAAAAAAAAGTAAAAAGCCCCCCCTGTGAACCATTTGATCCCAACAGAATTGTGTCCATCAACTTCCAGCTGCCCTTTCATTGTGTCCCAGATCAAATCCAGTCACGCACGCTAATTTAAATGTACTTAAATGTGCTTTTTTAAAAGAGAATTTAAGTTTTAACTGGTGCATCAAACAGCAAAAATGTACTTTACAGCAATTAGTAAAAATAACCTGAAACTAACACTGCTTAGAGGAAACCACATCACCTTCCTATGTGGATGCGTGGGTGATTCGTCCTCCATAAATATATTCTTTTTTCACCCACATATTCAGTCTACAAGCTTTGTTTTCCTCCACATAAACACGTTCACATAAAGTGACAGCAGAGACAGGGGTCAGAGAAATCTATTATTTAACTGTCAGGATATTTTTAGAAACACCCCGGTGACTTTGGAATTATTTATTAACTGCCTGATGATTAAAACATGTACTTGTGGAGAAGAGCCGACAGAAATCTCTGAAAGTGTGAGCAGGAGGAGAGGTGGGGGTGGGGGGAGGGAGGAAGGGAAGCCCCCTGAGGGAAACTCTTCTCTCTGCATCTTTCTGTATTTCTACTTGACCACTGCAGCATTGATTTAACTGAAACTGCTCGAAACTCCTATCAGAGATTTAGAGCCCAGTCTTAACAGAGGCAGAAGAAAATCCATCATTTGCTCCACAGAATGAGAGAAAAACACCTTAGACGTCTTCACCTTCTGACTCGCATGTTCATATAAAAAACACACAATTTACACACAATCATGTTGTAACTGCGTGAATGTTCAGATGTCAGATTATCGATTCCCTTTTTTTGTTTTCTCCTACATTTTTTGCAATCTTTGTTTTTTTGTTTGTTTTGTTTTATTCATTCATATTAGCTAATATCGCCATTTGTATCATATTTGCTACGCAGGATTCTGTGGTCTATATTTTATCAATGTGGTCAATATTTTCCTCAAAACCCTGTTGTATATCATGTGATACCCGTATTCTGCCCTCTGGTGGATTATCAATGTACTACAGGAAGTGGAACTTTTTGTTGTTGTTGTTGTTTTATTTTATTTTATTTTATTTTA
>NW_013952636.1:806789-817631 GCF_001266775.1 Austrofundulus limnaeus
ATATATATATATATATATATGGACTTTGTTTAAAGGCCCAATAAACATATCGGTTCCAAAAAATGGGAATTTTCTAACTATTTTTTAAAGGGTTAGGCTTTAAAGGGTTTAAAAAAATTACTAACATATTTTCCATTATTTAGCTCACTGTTCATAGATTTAGGTAATTTCCACTAAATGTAAAATTTAAATGTTAAAAATTATTTTTAAATATACCCCACGTTGTTTTTTTATAAACACATTTTGAATTTATATTTTAAATATTATCTTTAGCAGTGTTACAAGCGTTGGCAAAAAGTTAGCGTCAGCTAACCCAGATGTCGTTATCATCCTGCGAAAAATATCAATAATGGACACTGCTAGCCACAGCTAGTCGCTGCTAACACTGCTAACACTGCGAACATGGCTAAAGATAATATTTAAAATATAAGTTCAAACTATGTTCATAAAAAACAGTATGGGTGGTCCCTGTGGTCCAGCACTTTGAAGTGCAGCTCAGACACCAGCCATAACTGTGAGTTTGATGTCATGTACGGAAGTTTTAGCTGCATTGGAGCTAGCAGTTGTTATCGTCTCAGGATGATGATGTCATAGCATGAGCCGAGCACCAACAGCAAAGTGTTCCATTCCAAAATACCTGAATGTGAACTTCAACATATAAGGTTTAACTTTTACATTTAGGATATTTTTTTAACATTTAAATGTAACATTTATTTAAAAATTGATAAATGTAAGAACAGTGAGCTAAATAAGGAAAAAATAAGTTATTGATTTTTTTTTAACATTTCATTTTACACTTGGCGCGCCATACAGTTCAGTTCATTCAGGAGATGGGAGCTATTTTTAGTACTTTTAGTTTTTGTAAATTCTTCTGAAAATATTGAACTATTTTCAGAGGAAAAATAATAATTCACTAGGATCTCTTCAAATCATTTCTTCTTTTAAAAATTTGCTTCAGTATGTTTGATTTATTTTTGTTTTCTTATGTAATATTTAGCTTTTAGCTAGCATTTATTTTACTAGTTTACTCATTTTTAATTTTTACATAGTGCTGTCTCTGTGTCCCTGTGACGGACATGTGTGCCCCGCCTCTTGCACAGTTACTGCAGGACCTGAGCACCGATGACCCATGAAAAGAATTGAGATAATGGATAAATTTTAGTTTGGAGTTGTTGTTTTATTATTTCATCACTAGATAATAAAAAACATTGGATTTAAATTTCTCCTCTTGAAGCCATAACAACCACAAGAATAAAGCTAGCGTCCCCACAGATAAACTCCTAAACCCACCAGCATACATAAAACTTCATTTGCTCTTTTCTTCCAGCTTCGAAGCGTTTCCCATATTTTGCCTTTGGAGGCTCAGAAACTGAACAGTCACTAACAGGTCGTTCCTCCCGAGACAGCTACTCTCCTGTGTCGCAGCTCGTGTTCTGCTTAGTTCTGTTTAATATTGCAGCAGACAGGGTCAGACATGACGGGTGGAAGCGTGAGCTGATGGGAAGGAAGAGAAAGAAAGGACAAAATCAAGCTTGAACGCCTGATTGCTGAGCTTTCCTGTGGCGCCTCAGTTAAAAACTGAAGGAAAGGATTTGGAGGACAGAAGACGGGTGGGGAGGGACCACAAAGTTCAAGCCTTGCTTTCCCAAAAACCTTCGCCTGAAATTCATCTTTGTCCAAAACGAAGGTGAGTTCAACCTAACCAGTGTAAACCCGAGGTGAGAAGAAAGGTTCCTCACAGACCTGAAGGGCTTTTGGGAAACCCTCTCCTCTTGCTTCTTCTGTACGAGGAGAGAAAAAAAATGCAGCTTAGTCCAGTTTCGAAGTGTAAAACGACCCCATTATTCACTCTCCCATTGAGGCATGACTTAACTGGGAAAAGAGAGCCTCCCCATTTGCAGGAAGCTGTTGACTCTAACGGCTTCAAACTAAATACATTTTTAGCTTGTAAGCACTTTAGGTTCTTGACCTTCTAAATGTTTTTGATTTATGAGTTAAACCTGTGTTTTTCTGCTTCTAAACCTACTAACAACAAACTGTTGATCTACTGGGCTGTTGCTGATTCAGCAATCACACAACTGTTTTCCTTTATTTGCCCTTTTCCACTGCCTACTTGGCAAACTTTCATTCAGGGTTCCCTTAAAAAGTCTTAAAAGGCATTGGATTTGTCAATCCAAAAACAAGGCCTTAATTAGCCTTAAAATGTCTTAAATCGATCTTTCACAGGTCTTAAAAATGTTAACACGTTTTAAGTAGGATGATTGTAAATTGTCTCAAATATTAAAATAATTGGTGACATTTATGTTAATTTTTTTAAAATTTACATAATTTTTCTCGTAGTTAGTTGTTCAGTGTTAAAATAAACATTTGGGTAAAATTGTCAGCAGCTGTTTTTTTTTTCAGCATTTTTTTTATTGTGAATTGGGTCTTAAATTTCATTTCAAGTGGCATTAAAGAGGTCTTTAAAAGTCTTAAATACAAACTTGTCTTCTGTAGGAACCCTGTTCATTTGTTTCAGCCAGTCTAGTTCCAAAAATGTACGACATTACAGACATTCATTTATCCATTACCCTTATTTACTTCCTTTCTGTGAGGGGTCACTGTTTCCTTTATACTCAACAGTAACCCTGGATAGTTTATCATTTTTGCAATAATAAACTTTAAAAAAAAAATAAAAAATTGAAATGCATCAAGATTTTTTCCATTCCTTTAAAAACTGCACTCTTTGAAAGCTATCAAAATTACTGGGTTGCAGATGATGTTGACATCACAAATGCATGGGGGGCAGGAGGTAAATGCAACCCCGTTCCCTTCTGTTGATTCAGCATCAAAATGGCTAAATTCTGTGCCATGCACGGTTGTTGTAACCGCTACAATTGGGAGAAATATAAAAGTTTTTTTCATGTTTTGAAAGTAGTGTGTCAGAAAAAAGACGACAAAGGTGGATCAACAAACTACGGCTAAAAGCAGGAGGTGCAGAAACAGCGTTTGCAGCGACCGTTTTCTAACAGGTAAGGATCGTATCGTTTAAATCCTATTTTCAGATATTTTACTGGACAGTTACTCAAAGTTGGATTTACAGAAGCTAAATAAATTATTTCCAGGCAGATCCAAGCACATAGAAATAACAGGTGTTAACCCGTTAGCGTTAGCATTGCTATCAGAGGCTAACTACTTAAAATAGCACAACTCACTCCTCACCCGGACAGAAACAAGTCGACAGACATTTAAAGTTTCTTTGGATCCTAAATGTTTGACCCAACCTGAAGCTAAATGATTATAGCTTCGAGGCTTTTGAAAGCTTTAATCTGGCTCGTCGTATAATACGAGGTCTGCAGCACCAGTTAGTTTGTGTCAGTCGCCTCGATGCCGGTGAATCCTCCTGATTATACTGTCATTTTTTAAAAGAAAATATGGACTGATCCTAAATGTATGGATTTTTTTTTGCGATATCTCATCTGTGCCAGCCCATTTAAGGCATTAGCGTACCTGACATTTGTGCGTCATTCGGGTCACATGACCACAACCCAGGAATGCACACCCCATTTATGTCTCCAAGTTTAGTTTTTTTTGCTTTTGTTTTGTTTTTATGCACCCTTATTGTCTACTTATGTGTCCATTTTTGTGTCTTTTGTATTATTATGTATTATTATGTCTTTTTACACTTTTAGTCTCCCTATGCATCCTTTTAATTTATATATGTCTTCATATCTCCTCATGGGGCCTTGTTGACTCCCTGTGCATCATTTTTTGTCTTTTTATATCGATCTGCTTTTTCTGACCATCCTTTTGCTATTCTTTTGTATCTCTTTATTTCTTCTTCAAATATTACAGATAACGTTAAATGTTCAACCATTGTTCTTCACCTTTTACTGTAAAAATGCAGCAGTTATTCAGAAATCAGTATTCACAAAACACAAAAAGGCAAATCTTTCTCATTTACATTTGTACTCTTGTTAAACCACAGCTTTCACAGTAGTTTTCCAACCACCAGTGAACAGTTTTCCAGGTCAGTGTTGGTGTATACATTTAGATATATAGCCAAGAGTTGTGCGTGCCATCCTTAAGTCATTTTCAAGTGCTTTAACCTCATTCACATTTGGTCAGTTCATTTCACAAAGATCCCGACTTTGGCCTGTTTCCAGCTAATAGATGCCAAGAAACACTGTCAATCTGCCCTGGCAACGATCCTGCACCCCTGTGCTTTGGCTCAGGTACCAGTTTGTCCTCATCTTTTATTCAACCTTTACTAAACCAATAAGTCTCATTAATCTCTTCAGTATGATGTACAACTCAGCCAGAATCTCGCAGGAAGATGAGCCAAGAAAGCGCGGCTCTGCATGGACGATCAACCTTCTTCTTCTCCGGTCACCTGTAACGTGAAGATGATTGGAAGCCAACGTTTCAACCGTAGACGCTAACATTTCATTTGGACGTTAGATTTTTTCCTTCCTGCAGTATACACCACACAGCCAGTGCAGTTAAAATCCTGATGATTCCCTTACTGATGCTCTTGATCCATTTAGCCTCGACCTGGGCCACTGACAGTTCAGATTGGCCCCCCGCGGTATTTGCTGCGTTGCTTTGTCACTGTGCTGTGCCAGAAGACCGACTGTTTCACCTGCAGGGTGGAGTGCATGATTAAACGTTCATCTTCAACGTGTCAAACGGCATCAGGCTTTCTGGCAAACATGCTGGACCGCTCACCTTCACCACACATCATATTCATCCCCCCGGACAGAAGGAAGGGAGGACACCAAAACTTTTTGAAGTCTGATCAACTTCTTGCTAAACTGAAGCAATGGAAGTGTAATTTTTTTATTCTGAGACAAAAGAAAACTTCACTGAAGTGAAGTCATTTACATATGTGGTTCAGATAGGCCATGTTCCACTACTCCACCCAGGCTGCGTTATCGAGCGCAAATCCGCAGAGAAACTTGTGTCAGCAACATTTAATTTAAAAACTGTCCTTTTGAGGTTAACATATGTTTATAATTAATTTCAATAAATTTACAAGTTAAAGGGCATGGATTTTTGTATCAAAAAAATTTCAAACCGTGACACTAAAAATATCGAACTGAACTGAATCATGAATTTTCTGTACCGTTGCTCCCCTACTATTGAATAATTATTACATTTGTTTAGTGTAAGAATTTTATTAACTAACATGTTTTAAACACTGAAATTTTTTTCAACAAACTGTTGATTATGAAAACAGAATGAAAAAAAAATCAAACCTCCATTAAGCTTCCTTACATAACATTTTTATATGTTTTTATAAATTATATTTTAAAATAAAGATTAAAACACAGACTCAACTTTATGATACTTTTTTACATTTAATTTTTAAATATTTGCACTGCTTTCCTCCCTTCCCTCCAGCTTTCTGAGGCCCCCCTAGCTCCTCCAAGCGGCCCCCACTTTGAAAAACACTGGTCTAAGCTGCTATTGATGGTGGGAATGTCAGGTTGCTCACGAGTTTAGACTCAGCTTATCAATGATGTTTGAGTTCTGCAGCTTTCTTCCATCTTCACCAACGTTTATATATTTTTTTCCTTAAATCACATTTATACATTTAAAAAGCATTTTTATTTTCTTATCTATAGATGTTAAATATAAATGATACTCTGAGTGACATCGCACACAAGATCCTTAAAGGGGCAGTATCACCTAAAATCAGTCCTGATGCATCTCAGTAATCCAGGTAAAAAATCAAAAAGAAAAAAATTGTATAGGTCTTCTGGACGGGTTCTTCTCTAATGAAACGTTTCGTCTCTCCTCCAAGAGACTTCTTCAGTCTGCCTGAAACTCTCAGACTGAAGAAGTCTCTTGGAGGAGAGACGAAATGTTTCATTAGAGAAGAACCCGTCCAGAAGACCTATACAATTTTTTTCTTTTTCACCTAAAATCAACTTTTTTTGAGTTTTAAATCATGTTATAATGTTATCCTCTCATCAAAAACATACAGAGTCTTACTTTGACTCATTCATGTATGTTTGAGAAATCCTGTAGTGTCCTGAGGCAGCCAGGCAGGGGAGCAAAAACCACCGGTTGGGACTAGAACCTCCTTTTGGGAAAAGCTCCTCCTCTGTGTCTCCTAACTTCTTCACCACAGAGCACACACACCCGCCCCATGATAAAATGGGCGGGACAGAAGAAGAAGGAGGTTCTTAAAGAGACAGAGGCCAATTTCAAGGCGTTTAGAAACAGATATGACGAGAAGTCAAATTTAATTTCTGTTTAAACATATGAACATTTTAATGACAACTGAAGGTGACATAGTTACTTTATTGTGTATAGATTTTAAATATACTGTATGCCTGAGAAACACATAATATTGCCCCTTTAATAAAGCTATTTTCATGGTTTCGTGGCTACAACTCCATTATTTTCTCATCCCGAGCTGCTCTCAGTCTGAAAGCATGAAAGTTTGCAGGCATAATTATTTCAAGGAATGCTCAGGTTTTAGTTAAATAATTAAAAGTGAAGAAGTCATCCAGAATAACTCTAATGTTAGGTGATTACTCAACATAATTGCTTCAGTAAATACCTGTTTAAATATGTAAAAAAAATCTAAATTACCAGTTAGTAAAGCCACAGAGGCTGATTTTCTGTAAAGTCATGAACTAAAGAGAGCAAAGAAAACAACTCTGCTGTTCTGTCTGATTTGTGCTGATCGCAGATCAACAAACCTTTTCACCGCACTCGGCAGAACAGAGGACAGAGTGGGCAGAGATGAGGATGAGGAAAAGAACAATACAAAAGGAAAATACAACAAAAAAAGTGCTGATCTCTCTCTCTCTCTCCCTCTCTCTTATTCAGGATGCTGACTGTTTCTGTACAGAAAACTGACTCCCACGCTTCTCTGCCTGCATGGCCTATTTATCACTCTGATCAGCTCAGGAAGACACACACAGGAGACGAGCTCAGAACGCTCAGAATTTATCATCACCCGCCCGCCAAATGCAAAGGCGGGCTGATTCTGCTTTTTGCTACTTGCAGTTTTTTTTTTCATTTGAATAAATATACATGTGTCGTTTGCAGATGTAACAATACACCTTTCCCCTCTCTCGTTCAGTGAAAGCAGCGCTGTTCAGCGTGTCCTGCATGTGTTCAGGAAGCCACACTTTGTCCTCAATAATCTCTACACACTGTAATCTTTACCCACAGGAGCGCGAGACAAAACTGCACCTCCCTGAAAACAGTAATCCAATTGACCTGAAATCATCCTCGGCACAGCAGCCGCCATTGCAGGAGTTCACATCTCCCCTAAAGCGTCGGCGAGGCATCTCCCCGCGTCGCACGCTAGCCGTTACGGACGGACCGATGAGCGAATGAATTAGCGTTTTCATCAGCTCGGAGTAACAATCACTGCTGCTGCAGCTGCTGTGGAGATGCAGCGGTGAATCCTCAAATTATCAATGGTAAAGTGGGAGGAAGCTCCAGCTCTGTTACTGTCGTCGGCGGGTTTCGTTAAAAAAAAGCCTCGGTCCGGTAGTAATGATGGGGAGAAACGGCTAAACTGGAGGCACACCTGATCAAGGCTGCAGCGCATTAATTCAGATAAAACATATCAAATCAAACTGCTGTTTTTATTTTCATCTTGTTTTCTACTCATGCAGAAAACATGATGTGTGAGTCAGACACACTGATCTGAAATAAATGGTTTGTTTGGAATTATCTTTGCCTCTAAAGGTGACGCAAAGCATCTCTTTGATGTTTAAGACACATGCTGGGAGCTCAGTTTGGAGGATTGGTTTTAATTGAATTCTATAGTTATTTGTAAGAACGCTGAGTCAGCATTCATACTGTTTTCCTGTTTATAGTTTCTTCCGTACGTTTCTTGCGCTGAAACTACTTTTCCTTACTGTTTTATTTTAACAGTTGTCAGAATGTTCAGCTACACGAGGAACAGAACGTTATGACTTTTGTCTTTTGGAACTTTCATATTTTTTGACACATTTACTTTTATTTCAAATAATTTTTCTCCTAAACATGGATTGAAATCACATCAATATTTAAAAAAATACGTTCTCTTTCAAATCTACTTCTGCATGTTTTGTTCCCGTATGCTAGATTTAGCTTTAAGCTAATGTTATGTCTCTTTCGCCTAAGGATATGTTAAATTTAGATTCTAGATACTGTTTTGACTTTTAGCTACGATCACACTTATTATAACTTTTAAGAGTGATTTAGCTCATTTTAGGATTTAGCTCCAGTTTTACAGTTTATTTTAGTGTTTAGTATGGATTTAACTCCTTGGCTTGCAGCTACAGTTTTGCCCAATTTTTTGGTAGCCTAAAATTTAGTTGATTTACAGTAGATTTTGTAGAATTTATTTAATATTAGCATTGATTTAGCTAAACTGTTTTCCTCAGTGTAACTTTATATGGCTTAGCGGTTTTTTCTAGCTTTTAGCCGTTGTTTCACTTATTTTGGACTTTCGGTACAATGTTGCAAATTTTAGCTTTTTGCTATTGTTCTAAAAATTTAGCTTTGCACCAATATTCTGTCACTTTTATCTAAAGATATGTTAGTTTAGAGTCTAGATACAGTTTTGTTCATTTTAAATTTTAGCAAAATCACACCTATTTTAACTTTTGCTAATTTTAAGATTTAGCTTTTTAGCATTTATGGATTTTACTCTTTAGCTTGTGGCTACAGTTTTGTTTATTTTTAGGGTAACTATTTTGTTGATTTTAACTGTTCAGTGCCGTGCTGGCTCTAGCCATTTTGGTGCCCTAGGCGAGTTGAAGTGCAACACCCCCCCCCCCCCAACAACCAAAACTATGTCCCAACCACCCCAACTTGAACCCCTAAAAAAGTTTGACAGTGTAAGGTACTATGGTAAACTTAGATTTATTTGCTTTAAACACAAACATACATCACACAACAAATTAAATGAATAAATAAAGTAAATATAATTAAATCAAATGAAAGGGTAAACAAAAGACCCTGTTCACAATTTGTGCAAAGATTTAGAAGGTCCTCTCTTTTTGGAAAATATAAATCTGATTTTAACTCATAAGGTCCTCTGCTGACAAACTCAGTCCTCACTGTGTCAGAATGGATGTCAGTAGGATCAGCGGGCTGCTGATGTCAACCTGAGAGGAACTATTAGCCCCTCCCCCATCAGTGTGTCGGAGCAGGACGAGTCAGTGCAACGTCAATCAAATAAGAGAGAGGGTGGGGGTGATTGTTGCATTGGGGGATGTTTTATGGATAATTTATTTTTCCTGTAATACTTCATTATTGTTTTTTTTTTTTTTTTAGACAAAGCTAATTGAAAGGGGCGCTGAGCGGAGTTACAACCAGGGATTACAAATAATTACTTTTTTCTTCTGCAGTTTGGCGCCCCCTCCAGCAGATGGCGCTCTAGGCGACCGCCTAGTTCGCCTATGCCAAGAGCTGGCTCTGGATCAGTGTTTAATTTGGTTTTACTGAGTTTAGTTTTGGCATCTTTTTTATTTAGCTTTTAGCTACTTTCTTATTTTGGACTTCATGTACAATTCTGCTAATTTTAGCTTTTAGCTAATGTTCTAAAAATAGCTTTGAGCTAATGTTCTGGTAGTTTTGTTTATTCACTGTTTGGCTGGTTTTAGTTTGTGTCCAGCTCGTTTTAACTTTACAATTTTTTTTGACCAATTCAGCTTCCAAATGTAACCACTAACACTCATCATCGCAGCATTTTCCCAGAAAAATGCAGATTTCTCCTGTTAAATTCTGTTTGCACCAGAAACAAAACCTTTAAAGGTGGAGATCCAAAGAAGAAAGCCTCTTACCGCACAGCAGCTGCATCCAGGCACAGGTCTTGTAAACGGTGGAGGTGTTGCAGAAGAAGAAGAGCGCCATGCAGGCGATGCAGCTGAGGATCAGCACCATGGACAGCAGCACGAACACCGAGGCCGCCTTGAAGGCTCCGGACGGGATGGAGCTGAAGTCGGAGAAGCTGCCGGCGCAGTACAGCTCCCGGCTGCCGGCCCCGGGCTCCTTGCTCACGCAGTAGTGGAAGAGGCCGAAGTAGCCGGTCTGCGTCGTCTTGACGCTGTCGCCGATCCAGTAGGGCTGGATGAAGACCACCACGTTGACGATGGCGAAGCAGATGGTGAAGATGGCCCACAGCACCCCGATGGCTCGGGAGTTGCGCATGTAATTGTCATGGTAGATCTTGGAGGCTTCTTGGGAAGGCAACATGTTTAGTCTATTTGAGTGAATTTATTCTTACTATATTTCACACTTCTGTTCTTTACTCTTATATGAGATAAATAATATTACAAAAAAAAAAAAAAGGAAAGAAAAATCCCACACAGCTTGACACACCTCAATATCCAGATCTGTCCCCCCCTGCGCTAAGATCCCCCCGCTTTGGAGGTGTCTTCTATTAAAGGCTATTAAATGGGCCTAAAAACATCAAATGATGAAGCTGAAAACGTGAGATTAAAACACAAAACATTATGACTTAATAGGGAATGCTACATTAAAGCAATATAAAATCACAGCCTATTCTACCTCTGATGAATAATTTACCAACACCAGTGATTCAACATTGCTGTCTTAGGCTGCTTTCCTTGGGGCTACACCAGAAATGATGAAGAAGAAGAAAAAAATCCATCAAAACCAGGATTTCTTTTTTTTCTCTTCCTTTCACAGTCAGGTGGAGGGGGGCTAAAGATTCCTGTCATCCTCATCCATCAGCTCAGAGCTCGGTGTCCTTTTTATTCCCATCCGTGAGATGAAGCGTTGCCCGTGGCGCCGGCGGTGGAGCCCGTTTTTACCTTCCGAGGCATCCGTGTGTGTGTGTGTGTGTGTGGGTGTGTGTGTGTGTGTGTGTGTGTGTGTGTG
>NW_013952636.1:817930-819160 GCF_001266775.1 Austrofundulus limnaeus
CAAAATGACATTTATTGGGAGGTGACTTCTCCAAAAAATATTTTTTCTAACAGCGTGCAGCTGTGATGGGTTGTGTACAAGCTAAAAGGGTGTCAGAATGGTATATATTTCATCCAACCATAATTAAATTCATTCTATCCAGGAGACACAGTTTATCAGGATAGTATTTTTTTAAGTAATAAGCCAGAATAAAACAGGAGTGAGAGACTAAAGGCAAGATGGCGGAGGAGTGAGACGTGTGTCGCATGGCTCCCGCTCCGACTTGTTCAGTTTGTGGTTCTGTACTAAATGTCCTTGCTGTTTTAAACGTTTGGTCCATCCGGACTCGACCCCTGAGTGATTCTTGCCTGAAAGAGTAGAAGAATGGCGACAAACTCAAGGAAAGGCAAACATTCCAGCTCGACGGCTGTTAGGCCCGACGCCGCCCCGGAGCAGACTGCAGCTAAAGCCGGACCTTCGGCGCCCTCCTCTCCCTCCCGCAGCGAGGCAAACACACTCTCCTTGAAGTCTGACATTCTTGCCGCTATAAAAACCGATTTCTCAGCTGTGATCAAATCCGAAATAAAAGCGGCGTTGGCTGATGAGTTTACTCTTATTAAAGGAGAGCTACAAGCGGTGAGAGCAGAGGTGGCTAACGGCACGATGCTACTGCGCGCAGATCTGGACCACGTTAAACAGAGCGTTAAACAGGTGGAGGACGGCTTGTCAACCTGGTCTGAAGAGGTTGTTTCTCTGCGCACCACCGTGTTGGTGGTCCTGTCCTGAGTTACATGGATACTGGCAAGGCATCTTTGACACCTTTTCAGGATTATTTGGATGAACTGTTCATCCATCACCACTCATTTTTCTTTTTGGGGTGGCTCCAGCAGAAGCTTCCCTCAGTGAACATCAGAGGATGGTGTTAGCTTTCTGCTCTCTACTGGCTAGAAGACWYMTTCTTCTTCGATGGAAGGATCCACATCCTCCAGTATATGGTCATTGGTTAAGAGAAGTTATGTCTTACATTCATTTAGAGAAGATTAGATATACTGTTAGGGATCTGTAAACAAATTCTTTGACATCTGGCAGCCATTTATATCCTACGTGGAGAAAATTTCCGCAGATAACTTTGTGTAAAGGTCAAATATTGTTTCTTTGTACACAAACCTGTGATTTGTATTTTCTGTTATGTGAATACAAGATGTATTTATGTTTTTTTTTTTTGATGGATCCGGTATAGGTGGGAAGGGA